>NC_134707.1:89875318-90050318 GCF_043290135.1 Rhipicephalus microplus | reverse complement strand
TGGAGGTTTAGTAGGCCCAGAAATTTTCAGAGTCTCTTGAGTGAAGTCGGGGGTGGAAAGTCTTGAATAGCCTTCACTTTGCTGGCGAGTGGTTGGATACCCTTTGGAGTGAGAAGGTGGCCTATGAACTCTATTGTGGTGACGCCGAAGAGGCACTTATTGGGATTAATTACGAAGCTGTAATCATCCAGGCAGTGGAACAGGGTGCGCAGGTGAGCTTCATGCTGAGGGCCGGATGAGCTTGCTACAAGGAGGTCATCAAGGTAGGCGAATACAAAATCGAGACCTCGCGTGACCTCGTTCATAGTGCGCTGAAAGGTCTGTGCAGAGTTGCGCAATCCAAAAGGCATCCTCACATATTCAAACAGACCGAATGTGGTCGTGATGACCGTCTTCGGAATGTCGGCGGGTTCTACAGGAATTTGATGGTAAGCCTTCATTAGGTCAATCTTAGAGAAGATTGTGCACCCAGCCAAATTTGATGTGAAATCCTGTATGTAAGGAAGTGGATAGCGGTCTGGTAAGGTGTGGGCATTGAGGGCGCGGTAATCCCCACATGGTCTCCAGTCACCAGAATCTTTCTTCGGCACCATGTGGAGTTGCGACGCCAAGTTGCTGGAGGAAGGCCGCACAATGCCGAGTTCAAGCATGTGCTTAAACTCACGGCGGGCGATGGCGAGGCGTTCTCCAGATAGTCGACGGGGTCGTGTAAAAACAGGAGGTTCAGTGGTCACAATGTGGTGAGTGATGGAATGCTTCACCGGTGACTCTCTGGTGTGCGGCTTCGTGATGCTGGGAACTTCGTCGAGTATTTTTGCACACGGCGAAGGAGGTGCGAGAGCTCGCAGTCCCGTTGGCGAGGAAGTACAGAGTACATCGTTGATCGAGAGGCGGGTGTTGAGATCAATGAGGCGATGAGCATGCATGTCCACAGCAAGGTTGAAAAAACTGAGGAAGTCAGCTCCAAGAACAGCTTACGAGACGTCAGCGAGGATGAAAATCCAGCGGAACGTACGGCGTAGTCCAAGGTCAAGTGTAAGAGAGCGTTGGCCGTATGTGCGAATGGCGGAATTGTTATCGCTTGGAGTGGGCAGGTCTGTTCGTTGTGACGGCGATCTGCACACGAGGCCGAGATGACGCTAACCTGGGCTCCTGTGTCGACCAGGAAGCAAGCGCCAGTGATCTTATCAGAAACATAGAAAAGGCGGCATGACTTTCGACCAGTACCACTTGCCGCCGTCAGTGGCCGGTCGTCGCATTTCCCGACCAGGAGCATGGACGAGTGCATTTGCGAGCAGAGGCACCGAGTCGGCGGTGGTACCAGCACAAGGTTGAGGATGAAACGTCCCGCGGCGCGTCGGGTAACCGAAGTTCCGGAGAACGTGGGGGCGTGGAGGAGCGACTGTGTATCTGAAACCTGGATGACGGTCGACGATGCGCAGGTAAAAAGTCATCGAGGCGCCTGACAAGGGCGTCCAAACGGTTCTCGATGCTCGCGAGCGCCGGGTCTGCAGCGGTGGCCGGTGGCGGTGTGGTAACGGCGTTGAGGCTATGTGCCCGCAAGTAGTCCGTCACTCGGTCAGCCATTTCAGCGAGTGTGTCTAGTGGGACATCTCCTGCAGCTACGAGGACTGGGACCATGCTCTGCGGTAAGTGCTGGAGGAACAACTCACGTAACAGCTTCTCCTCTTGAGGGGCGGAGGGGCCACCAAGGAGCTGGCGCATGCGTCGCAGTAGCTGTGATGGGCGACGGTCACCGAGCTCTGTAGCCGTGATGAGCTGTTGGAGTCTTCTGTGTTCGGACTCAGACTTGCGGGAAATGATAGCTGCCTTCAACGTGTCGTAGGGATGGCTCGGGTGTGGCGACGCTAGAATATCAGCTAAGTCGTCGGCTACGTCCGGAGGTAAGCAGGATACCAGATGCCAGTGCCTGGTTTGTTGGCTGGTGATTTGCCGTAGACGTAAGTGCGCCTCAACCTGCAGAAACCATGTGCTGGGGCTGTCGGGCCAAAATGGTAGCAGGTTGACATGTTGAATCGCAGCGACTGCAGCACCGCTAGGTTTGGCGTCTTCTTGGGCGTCAGGACCGGTAGGATTGGTGGCAGAGCCGGCGGGATTCATGCGAGATGATCGGGGCTGTGTGTTCTTTATCGGGTCACCATTAACTGTCGGAGCTAACACGGGAAAGATCCAGCCCTGACAGCGTTCAGTTTTCGAACTGATTTTTTTATTATCGCGTTGCACCCGCCGCGCGGCCCAAATGCCAACTTCTTTTTCCTTGACGAGCGGCGCATTGAGACACTACAACCTCTTTGCTGAACGCTCCACAGGGTACACTGAAACAGGCTCCAAGGCAGGCGTCGCTCTTCCGATGCCAGGTTCCACACCGGGACCCATCCCACGAACTTCCGTGCCAGCAACCAATGCCATTTCCAAGACAGAGCTGTCGAAGACAACCGTGGATATCAAGGAGACAATCTTGGACCAGTGTTTACCTCATCTGCAGTCATTGGCCGAGCGTGTGAGCTACATCGATGCGTTTCAGGCAGATAGAGCCAGCATTGGCCTTCCTTGCAACAAGATGTACGATCTTTCCGACGACGACAAACACGCCATTCTGACTCCCAACGCACAACCTGAACGTCGCGCAGACCCCCATGAAGTCGTCACCATGGAAATCGCCCCTGATTGTTCATGCAATCATCAGCTCGGTCAAAACAAGAGCGATAACAGCAAGGTAGCTGCGGGGACGTCGCATCATGATTGTGTCCAGTGGCCTGTGAGCGCTCACACTCACCCTCTGTTGCGCAAGAATTTTCCGGCTCGGCATTCAAATGCGCATAAAAACCACACCACCCCACTCAGACGACATAAATGTCTACTCGGCAAGCAACGTCTGCTCCAACACACCCACTGTCACCCACCAAGTCTCTACAGGATGTTACAGCGTCGTAAAGACAGACCACCGAGGTACAACTAGTTTCATACCCCCGAGTCTTCATCGACCAAGGTGCGAGCGAATGCCTATGCCCAACGTCAACAACGACACTGTGGCCGACCAAGGCATCAAATACAGTCTTAGCGTGCCAAGTCACAGCTTAGACGGGTCCGGCCCAGGCGAGGAAGTCAATGCCACCCACCAGAACTGTTTTTACCAAGTCGTCCGAACACGTCGAACCTTGGACGAGATCAACCGCAGTGACAGAATGTATTCCGCCTGTCGGGAAACGCACTGGAAGCGTCGCAACATGACCGAGGTTATAGACCGCCGCAACACAAAGTCGTAAGCCAGAGTCGCTATCGGCCAAAGTTTTTGCCAAACCTCAGCAAATCTCGGCGTCTTAACCGACATTTGGAACGACCATGGCGACACATTCAGTGTCGGCCACTGGATTTTGCTCCAAATGCTCCAAAATATGTTCAGACGAAGTTCAAGCGTGGAAGAGTCCGACCACCACGATGCAGCCAACCGCGCCCACATGAAGCACTGTCGGCAGCTCCACGCACTCGCAGTCATGGTCCTGTGTGATGAGCACTGATGGCTAACAGCAGCGGAATCGGGGCTCTGGGCGCGAGGAGCTAGCTGGAAGAAGCAGAGGAAGACGAAGTACAGAATAAAAACAGCTGGCCCGGGATTGGGTGTTGTCTCTTGTTCTCTGTCCTGTACATCACAATATATATATATATATATATATATATATATATATATATATTATGAGTCCACGTCCGGTATGGCAGAACCAGGTTATCTTTTTTATGCAGACGCACGAGCCAGAGAGCCAGCCCGCGTGACATACGATGATCACTACAATGGTTTGGTCATACAGATGAAGATGAAGTACATAGTCAGCGCTCACACTATTCCCCCCCCCTCGCGAAAGAGGGCAGCAAGTTAGAAAGGGTTGGGACGCCGAATATACCGTTTCAGTCGAGAGACGTGGGCGATCTCGTTGTGGTGGCGAGGGTGATCAGGAGCCACGTTGACTGAAGCAACACAATAGTCGACTTCAGATGTTCGTTCCAGGACGGTGTATGGGTCGAGATATCGATTAAGGAATTTTTCGCAGAGCCCAGGTACACGAACAGGTGTCCACAAAAGGACTTCGTTGCCTGGGCGGTACACAACAACTCGACGCTTCGCATCAATGTCAATTTTTCTCTTTTCCTGAATGGTAGCAGTGTTGGCGCGGGCGATTTCACGGCAGCGGGCGATGCGAGCGGCGAACTCTTTCGGGAGAGATGAAGATGTATTGGAAGATGTGGACAAAAAGGTGGTGTCCAGAACAAAAGTTGGTACACGGCCATACACGAGAAAAAAAGGGCTGAAATTCGTCATACGCTGTATAGCAGTGTTATATGCGAACGGGACGAAAGGAAGTATTGTGTCCCAGTTTTTGTGATCCGGTTGCACGTACATAGAGATCATGTCGGACAAAGTGAGTGCTGTGAAAGTACTCAGTCAGACCATTAGTTTCTGGGTGATACGCTGATGTGATCTTGTGGATGGTGTTAGAGGCCTGTAAGACTTCAGCAAGGACATGTGAAAGAAATGTCTTGCGACGGGCACTAAGGAGCACACGCGGTGTGCCATGTCGTAAAATAATCGTGCGAAGGAAAAAATCGGCTACTTCAGAGGTAGCACCAGATGAAAGAGCTGCCGTCTCCGCGTAGCGAGTAAGGTGGTCTACGGCAGTAACAATCCAACGGTGACCGGCTGCCGTAAGCGGAAGAGGTCCGTATAAGTTAATGCCCACAAATTTAAAGGGAGTGGACGGGCACGGCAGTGGTTGCAATGGCCCCGCGGGAAGAGACGTGGTACGTTTTCGGTGCTGGCATGACGCGCAGGAAGTGACGTACTTGGCGACAGTAGTGGCCAGGCCAAAAGCAGCGAGTCAGGCGGTCGTAGGTCTTGTGGAACCATAAGTGGCGAACTGTCGAATCGTCATGAAACGCTTGTAGAACTTCCAGACGAAGTGAGCGAGGAATGACGGGAACCCATTGGTTACCGAGAGGATGGTAAATTTGCCGACATAATGTTCCATCTTGAAGCTTGAAACGGGCAAGTTGTCGTCTTAGGCGGCTGTTTGGAGCACGCGATAAGCCAGTGAGCCGATCGATGATTGTGCGGCAGTAGGTATCGGCATGCTGGAGCGAGGCGAGATCTGTGGACGAAAGAAGGTCCACCGAGACAACTAACTGTTTTGAAGCAGCAGCCGTCTGTTTGGTCACTTTGGTTGGCGGTGACGAACAGATGTAAGGTGACACTTCGGCGCTTTGCGAGAGCGGGCAACTTGACAAAGCGTCGGCATCTTGGTGCTCTCGACCCGACCTACATGTGACACTGTAGTCATTCTCTTGCAATCGTAGTACCCAACGGCCAAGACGTGCCGACAAATTTTTGAGAGACGATAACCAACACAGAGCATGATGGTCAGTCAGTATTGTGAAATACCGGCCGTATAAATAAGGGCGAAACTTTTGTACGGACAACACGATGGCGAGACATTCTTGCTCAGTGATGCTGTATTTTCGCTCAGCAGGTGACAAAGTACGGATCGCGTAAGCCACGACTTGTTCTTCGGAAGCGTGGTTCCGCTGAAGAAGGACAGCACCGATGCCAAGTCCACTTGCGTCAGTGTGTAGCACAGTAGGTGCTGCAGGGTAGAAATGGCGAAGCACTGGGCGTGATGTGAGGCATCGCTTGAGGGTGTGAAAAGCGGTTTCGCAGTCATCCTACCAGACAAAGGGTGCGCTCGTGGTCAGAAGTTTGTGCAGAGGAGCCGCAATAGTAGCGAAATCACGTAAAAGCGGCGGAAATACGACGCCAAGCCAAAGAAGCTGCGGAGGTCTTTCTGTGTGGTTGGTGTAGGAAAGTGCAGTACCGCGGCAACGTTGTCGGGATCGGGCTCAACGCCATGTTTACTGACGACATGGCCTAATACCTTGATGCTGTGACCGGCAAACCGACTCTTCTTAGTGTTGAGCTGGAGACCGGCCATAGCTAAACACGTGAGGACTTCGTCTAGCCGTTCCAGGTGCTGTGAGAAGCTGGACGAAAAGATGACTATGTCATCCAGGTAGAAAAGACAGGTCTTCTATTTTAATCCCCGCAGTACCGTGTCTATCATCCGTTCGAATGTGGCTAAGGCATTGCACAGGCCGAAAGGCATCACATTGAATTCAAAGAGCCCATCTGGCGTAGCAAACGCATCTTTTCTTTATCAGACTCGTGCATTGGAATCTGCCAATAACCGGAGCGCAAGTCCAGACTTGAAAAGTACTCGGCACCTTGTAAAGTATCAAGAGCGTCGTCAATGCGAGGCATTGGGTAGACGTCCTTACGAGTGAGCTTGCTGAGTGATCTGTAATCAATGCAAAACCGTACTAAGCCATCCTTTTTTTTCACTAGTACGACAGGAGAAGACCATGCGCTTGTCGAAGGCCTGATGACGTTGCGCGCGAGCATGTCGTTGACTTTTTCTTCTATAAGCTTGCGTTCAGAAGCCGAAACACGGTAAGGGCGGCGGCGAATGACACAGGATCCGTCGGTGTCGATACGATGGGCGGTCACTGTTGTTTGACCCAGACCTTTGGAACAAACGTCAAAGCAAGTTTTGTGCTTCATTGATAACGCTAGCAAGGCATCAGTTTCCGTTGGGCTGAGATGTTCACACAAAGTGGCCTTGAGAGCAGGAAATGCATCTTCAGCTGGCATACACTATGAGAATTACAAAGCAGATGAACCAGTGACGACACAAAGTGGTGCTTCTTCGGTAATGCTGGCAACAATGGTCCCCTCTGGCAAAAGAAGTGGTTATGGCGTCGTGTTGCAGGCCGTGATGCTTGCATAACCACAGGAGGACCACACTAAACAAGATGCGATGGTGATCCCTCGAAAAATGCAGCGCTGGCAAGGAACAACTACAGCGTCACCATCTAGAATGTCTCGTGACTTGATCGTAAGGACAGGTTCATGTCCGGGAGGCAGGAGGAAATCCACAGCAGTCATGAGGTTGGGCGACAAAAGGTCGGCAGCAGAAAAAAGCTCAGTGTCCGTTATACGAATGAGGGGCCGACCACACGAAATTACAGCAGACGCCGCTGACAAGAAGTCCCAGCCTAAGATTATCTGATGAGCGCACGAAGACAGCACAGCCAATTGTATGTGATGATGAATTCCATCGATGAGAACACGAGTAGTGCACAACCCGGTCGGGAAAATTGGACTGTCATCAGCGCCGCATAACATGGGACCGGCATAAGGAGTTTGCACTTTACGCAGTCGAAAACACAATTCACGATCAATTACCGAAATTGCGGCTCCAATGTCTATGAGGGCGTCAACAAAAACACCTTCCACACAAACAGGCAGTAAATTAGCTGGACGAGACGGAGGAGTTGTAACGTTCCGACATCAAGAAGTTTCCCCTCCAAAAACTGCACCTTCTAGTTTTCAGAGTCCAGAGAGATCGGCGCGATACGCAGGGGTGATGACGTACGCCGAAACGATGACGGAGAACGGCGGCGAGATGAACGAGAAGGATGAGGCCCAGCATGAGACCGTGGAGGGGAGGGCGACCGACGGGAAGTGGATGGATACGGTGCGGGATTGTATTCATCAGGTCTCGGGGCAAAGTCTCTCCCGTAAGCAGGGTAATCACGTCGTTCGTCCTGCTGACGGCGGCGGCAGAAACAAGATATATGACCCTTTAGGCCACGGTAGAAGCAGATGGGGCGCGGAGGACGCCATGTAGAATAGTGGCGTTGCCTTGGCACTTGCGTTGTCATCGCAGCCACATGGTCGCATCCAATGTCCGCAGGCACGGTTGGAACTGGTGCAGGGGCCCGCGATGCAACTTCTGCGTACGAAGGCACTGGGAAGCGCACAGGAGACGGGGCATGTGCCGCGCTTGTCATTGATGCCAGCTCGTCCTTCATTATCTCACGCAGGTTGGGAGGTGGGCGGACAGACGCAATGTTGGGTTGCCTGGAATAAGGCCGTGAAGTTCTTCTCTGACAATTGTGCGGATAAGGGCCCGCAATTCATGCTCTCTGGTAAAGCGAGCGTCGCAGGAGGCGTGTGGAAGGCGCATGGAATGAAGCGCGTCCAGGCGTTGGCATGTAGTGATGACGTTCCGGACGATAGTTGGATTCTAGATCACGAGAGCATTGAAGGCCACAGAGTTGATACATTTCAGTAGATGTCGGATGCGATCGGCCTCCGTCATGTCATTTCCTGCTCGGCGAAAGAGAGCCAGATTATATTCAATGTAGGACGTATACGATTCGTCGTCTCCCTGAATGCGGGTTGCGAGCTTCTGTTTCGCTACTGCAGAGCATCCTGCCGACGTGCCAAATACCTGACGGAGATGCCCCGTGAATGCGGACCAATTGGAGAAGTCGCTCTCGTGGTTGTAATACCAGGTTTTAGCGACGCCATCGAGGTAAAAAGGAACGTAGCGCAGTTTGTGCGCCTCGTCCCAATAATTACAAACGCATGTTCGATCATAACTGTCCCGCAGCCATTCTTCGACGTCTTTCCGGCGAATGCCGGAAAATACCGGAGGGTCTCGACGAGAGGTAATCACGGTGTAGTGAAGCCTAAGTGGCTGAGAAGGAGTG
The DNA here is from genome assembly GCF_043290135.1 of Rhipicephalus microplus. Classification (NCBI taxonomy): domain Eukaryota; kingdom Metazoa; phylum Arthropoda; class Arachnida; order Ixodida; family Ixodidae; genus Rhipicephalus; species Rhipicephalus microplus. Next base: position 90,041,696 of record NC_134707.1, on the reverse strand, counting down.
GTTGCAGCAGCGGACGCGTTGAGTTCTGCCATCGCTGTTGCTTGAGGGCACAACCGTTGACCAGACCGGAGCTCCAGGGGTGAAGGGTAGAGCATGAGGACGTGGGAACCAGAGCACGCTCCACCACTTATGAGACCACGTCCGGTACGACAGTAACCAGGTTATCTTTTTTACCGAGACGCACGAGCCAGAGAGCCAGCCCACGTGATATACGATGATGATCACTACAATGGCTTGGTCATACAGATGAAGTACATAGGCAGCGCTCACACTACACACACACCCACACACACACACACACACACACACACACACACACACACACACACATATATATATATATATATATATATATATATATATATATATATATATATATATATATATATATATATATATATACATACAGAGAAACTTTTCTACGCAACGGCCATGGTTCAACGCTCCAACTGACCATGAATGGCCGCGAGAATAGCCGAGCGCAGTTGGAATAGCTATTCGAGAATGAATAGCACACACCTATTTCTGTAAAAAGCATTTTCACCATGGTATGCTGAGCAGGCGCAATTATGCACTAAGCTCACGTTTTCATAAATTCTTGGCCAGTCGATGTTCTTGTGGCTCCATAGAGCTGTACCGTTCATTTTTAAAAGAAAATTTCACTCGACTTATGCCTATACGAAATTAAGAACTAGTCAGAAGATCCTGAAAAATACCTATAAAAGCAGCTGCAAACAAAAGAAGATGAAAAATACCTTCGCAGTGCTTTTTAGAGCGACAATCAGAAAATATTCAGCAGCTTATTTCACCATCATAAGATTTTCGCTCACCAATTCAAGTGTAGTCACTAAGTTCATGACTGTCCATTGTTTTATTCGAAATAAGAACTAACACAACAATAAACAAAGCCACCACAGGGTTTGAAGCCAGCAAGCACGAAGACTATCGAAATTCGTGTACTGCCCATCATTCCCATGGTCGCTGAACGACTGCCAAGTCAGAGCTCCCTCTAAAGTTAATTTTAGGAAACTCTGTTCTAGGCCCAATGCGCTTACAGTATCGGTATTCTCGGTTTCTAGAGCTTTGGTAATCCAGATCAAACAACGCGTGATCGTAATTGGTGCTGGCCCTCCGGCTTATTTTGACTCGGAGGCTGGAGTCTGCGAAAAGTGCATATCACGAGTAGCCACGAGCGAAGATTGATTCGTGAGCTATGGCGCCAAACGTAAAACGTATCCGTCGCGTAGTTTACGTTCCGTGAAAGCAACTCTACGCTCCATAAAGGCACACACACGTGTGCGCATTCCATCGGGTATCCTGGCTACCTGAAGAAGTATACGTGCAAACAAAAAGCCCCTGAGGCCGCCAACCACACTCTTCACCTTTGGGGGGATACTCAGGAGAGCAGGTTGGAAGACCAAGCCAACTTCGTATGAACAGGAACTTGAGCTATAGTTGGCGAGTGTTCATTTTTGGCTGATGCGTCTGTTTTACTGATTCGTATTTTTCGTCATCGCCCCGTGGTGCTGCATCAACATAAGATGAACAAACTGACTCCTTTAGTGTGCATTTTGAGAATATATCAATTTTATTTCACCTTAGGACATAATCTAAAGATGCGGTATGTTGCGAAGAAGCTTGTTGAGAGCATTCTGAGTGCCATTCATTAGGAAGATAGAAAAGAATAGAGCAGTAGCCCATAGAAAACATACTGAAAGGGAAGCCTACAACAGACAATTCTGTCTGGCAGAACTTCACGTTGCATTGAACTCTTTCAACCATTCTACTAGTCCATGATCTGATATGTTAAGTGTTAAATCATCAAGCTTCTGAAACAAGCACACACAAACGCACTTTGGTCTTTGTGCCTTGAGCAGTTCCTATATAGCAGTGTGGGGCAAGGAGTCACGTTAACAGGTTACATATTGCATACAAAATGTAGTAACCCGAGTCGGGGATGCTAGAGGCACTTAAGCAGACATCAAAAGTATATTTACACAGACAAGAGTTCTCACTTGAGGAGTTGAAGTGGCCTATTTAATGTACTTCATCAAGGTTGTCACTTAGGTCTGTTGGTTTGCCATTATACCATCTTGAACAAATAATAGTGCGCTAATATGTTATGAGCATGGATGAAAGACAGATGGCAGCGTTTTTTGTCGCGATATTATACGTTCAATATGGAAGCACCAAACAGCTTCAATCTTCTAGGAAAGCTGTCTAGAGAATGAGCATACCTTTCAACATTTCGTCTCTGTTGTGTTGTAGCTCGACAACAAAAAAAACACCGTCCAGAAAAGTTTGGACAGGTGAGAATCACAAACTTTGTATTGTATATATATATATATATATATATATATATATATATATATATATATATATATATATATATATATATATATAGTGGGAGTATTATTTCAATGGGCCAGTTAGTCTTCGTGAAGGTATGGGATATGCCACAACGGGAGCGTTGTCAACAAGGATAAATATATTTATTTCCCAACAGTTGCGGGAGGGGTCCTTCCTTCATCAGGGGATGACTTATACTCATCCCCTGATGAAAGGGTCGAGTGTAACCCATATATCCATATATATATATAGATGAGTATAACCCATATATATATATATATATAGATGAGTATAACCCATATATATATATATATATACTATGGCGAAGCCTTCGAGCAGTGAGTGAGTCGTCGTCTCCAGCGCCTTCAGTGGGTTGCCCTTTTCGTAAGAAGAGCCGCTTGTGCAGAGATTCGGTCCCCGCATTGACTGTCGCTGCCGTGCATCATCGCCGAGTGTCCGCCAATAAACGTCTTAACAATTTGGTGTAGAGTGCTGTGCCATTCAAACACCTTCGGTCTGCATTCGATGCCCTTGGAGCTTAGATACTGTACTGTGCCTTCTAACATGCACGAAGACGCCACTCAAAAATCGCTTCCTTCTGCGCCAACGCCATGTCCCGGTGTCCCCCGCATCTACATGCTTCGCCGTGATATAACCGACCCTCTAAGAGCCCCTGGGTGCCTCCTGTCGTTTTCCTCGCGAAGAAGGATGGTTCTGTGCGGTTTTGTGTGGACTACCGACGCCTCAACAAGATCACTCGTAAGGACGTTTATCCACTACCATGGGTAGATGGCGCGATTGACAGCCTGTGACGAGCAGAATACTTTTCATCGCTCAATTTGCGCTCAGGGTACTGGCAAGTACCTATGGCTGAGAACGCTCGACCGAAGACCGCTTTTGTCACCCCGAAGGCTTTTACGAATTCATCGTCATGCGGTTGGGCTGTGCAATGCGTTCGCCACTTTTTGGGCGCATGATGGATACCGTTTTGCGTGACCTGAAATGGCGCACGTTCCTGCGCTACCTCGATGACCATGTCGTTTTCACTCCAAACTTTTCCACGCATCTTCAACGCTTGTAGCATGTTTTAACGTGTCTGAGTGACGCCAGTCTGCAACTGAACCTAAAGAAGTGGCGATTTGCAGCTCGGCAGCTGACAATACTTGGCTACGTCATGTACAAGGAAGTAATTCTCCCTGATCCAGCTAAGCTTCGGGCCGTGACTGAGTTCCCTAAGCCGACATCCGTCAAAGAACTGCGCAGTTTTGTAGTACAGTGTTCCTACTTTCAGCGCTTCATTCGAAACTTCGCGACTTTCATATCGCCGCTGACGAAGCTCCTCGGAAGTAACGAGCCTCTCCCTTCATGGTCATCACAGTGCGACGACGCTTGCACAACGCTCCGTCGTTTGTTGACGTCACCTCCCATACTCCTCCACTTTATACGACCCTACGGCCCCTACACAGTTACACATGGGCGCCAGTAGTGTCGGCCTCGGCGCTGTCTTTGCGCAGCGAAAACCAGGCTTCCCGGAATATGTCGTAGCGTATGAAAGGCGTACGCTCACAAAAGCCGAGACTAATTACACCGTGACTGAAAAAGAATGTCTGGCAATCGTCTCGGTCTATACAAACTTCTGAATATATTTGTATGGTCGCCCAATTGATGTCGTCACCGACCATCACGCACTATGCTGGTTGTCCTCATTGAAAGATCCCTCAGGCCGTCTCGCCCGGTGGGCACTTCGCCTGCAAGACTACGACGTTTGCGTCCTGTACCGGAACGAAAGGCAACATGCTGACGCCGACGCCCTGTCATGCTCTCCCTTGCCTGACGACAATGCCCACAAGTCAGCGTCTCACCTTGCCATTTCTTCCATTAGAAGTTATACCATTTTTACTGAAAAGCGCAAGGATCAATGGGTTGCCTCGCTGACAGACTTGCTGACTGATCCATCCACTCCATCCACTCACGCGTTGCGTCGTCAAACCCACCATTTCGCCGTTCTCGATGACCTCCTGCACCAACGCAATTGCAACGGTGACGGCCGCCAGTGGCTACTAGTCATACCCCGCAGTCTGCTCTCTGACATATGCGACTTATTTCATTCTGATCCACAATGTGTGCACTTCGGGGTATGGAAGACTTACCACCGCATTCGCCAACGGTACTTTTGACGCGGCATGTACCGCTCCGTGTAGAAATTGGTTCGCCTCTGCATAGAATGTCAGCGCCGCAAAACTTCAACTCACCTGTCGCCGCAAGGTCTGCAGCCTCTACCTTGCCCTGCCAGGCCGTTTGCGCGTGTTGGCATCGATTTATATGGGCCACTTCTACTGAAGTCGGCTGGTAACCGCAGGAACATTGTGGCTGTGGACCACCTCATGCGATACGCCGAAACTACTGCTCTACCCGCGGCTACAGTGAGCGATGTGACCTCCTTCCTGCTCCAACGATTCATGCTGCGACACGGTCCACCCCAGGAACTGCTCAGTGATCGAGGCCGCGTCTTCCTGTCTGAAGTCGTTGAAGGCATTCTCAAAGAGTGCAACGTTGTTTACCGCAAAACTGCTGCTTACCACCCTCAGACGAATGGCCTCACCAAACGCTTCAACCGTACGCTCGGCGACATACTCTCCAAGTAGGTCGCCGCTGATCACACTAATTGGAATGCCATTCTACCCCTCGTCACCTATGCATATAATATCACCCCTCAGAGCACTACCGGCTTCTCACCTTGCTTTTTACTATATAAGGTACCCGTCACACACCATCGACACAGTACTTTCGTACAGTCCTGATCCGTCCGAGTGGGCGCCGCCTGTTTCTGCTACAGCCATGCTTGCTGAAGAGTGTCGAGAGCTTGCAAAGACCTTTAGTGCGCATGATCAAGAGCGGCATAAAAGCCTTCGCGCTGACGCCAGCACTACTGCACCCACGTTCCTCTCTGGAGCGCTCGTCTGGCTCTCGATTCCTACCACTGCAACTGACTTATCTTCAAAACTATTGCCCAAATACAAATGCCCCTACCGCGTCATCGATAGCACTTCCCCTGTAAACTACTTGATTGAACCCATCGAACCATCTTCGGACATGCGCCGTCGAGGACACTACATTGTCAACGTGGAGTGCCTCAAGGCCTACCATGACCGGCTCATTGTAACCAGCTGTTAGTCGCCAGGCGGCTCCCTTTTCGTACCCGGGATAGTTGTGGTGAAGCCTTCGAACAGTGGGTTGTCTTCTCCAGCGCCTCTAGTGGGCCGCCCTTTTCGTCAGAAGAAGTGCAGCTGATGCATAGAGTCGGTCCCCAGATGTCGTGCATCATCGCTCAGTGTCCGCCAATAAACTGCTTGCCCCGCCACGGTGGTCTAGTGGCCAAGGTACTCGGCTGCTGACCCACAGGTCGCGGGATCGAATCCCGGCTGCTGCGGCTGCATTTTTGATGGACGCGGAAATGTTGTAGGCCCGTGGGCTCAGATTCAGTTGCACTTTAAAGAATCCCAGGAATTCGAAATTTCCGGAGCCCTCCATTACGGCGTCTTTCATAATCATATGGTGGTTTTGGGAGAAGTATTTCACTGGCTCTGATATTGTATAAAGAAGCGTAATTCACACACAGCGAACGTTTCAGCGCAGTTTAGTCCGACGTTACGGCCATGGGACTGGCTTTTGTCTGGAATTACACGGCTTAGAAATCCTGTACTTACATATGTCAATGATGAAGGCCTCCCCAAAAATATGTCCAAAGAACAAGGGTATTTTTTATCATCACAAAAACGGTTTTCAGTGACTAAAACTATATCTATACAGCTCTGTGTGATATCACCCCGTGTCAGTCATTGACAAGTGATACGGCTTTACGGGATACACGTGTAAATCGCGGCATTTTAAACGTTATAGTTTTCTTACAAAGATAGTTGGTATGTAAAATATACGCGTTGCAGATGAGAAGTTATAACAATATATATAAACACCTGGCCTTTTTCTTTGTTAACATTGTCAGCACAGCGCACTCTCAAAAGAAAAAAGAAAATACTTGGCTGTGATAAAGAAGCAGGCTAGCGTACGCTTGTTAAGCTGTTGACCGAGAAAACTTACGCAGAAGGAAGACACGTCAATGTGCCTGCATCCTCATTGATACCATCTGCTAAAGTATATTACTTGGATATCAGGTATGATTCCCGGAGTTCGCGATCATGACTTGCGTGGAAAGCAGATTCAAAAATGATTGCTTTCATTTGGTCGAAAGAGTGGCCTGGCATGCGAACATGTCGTGATAGCGGTAGATGAGGGGAAATATTTTTATAGGATTTGTTGCTGTTAAAGCGTATTCTGAAAGGAGTTTCTGTGTGACCAATATATTGTTTCGAACAGGCACTACATTCCAACATGTACGCGGCATTATAAGTGTCGCAGTCAAATCTACCGCGAATCTTCAAGTCCGAAAACGTGCTCGTGACATTTTGCGTGCTTTGCATGTGCACACATACTTTGCACCGCGGTTTGTTCCAAGGTGCGCAGCCACGCTCTTTACGGGCACCAATCTTGGATGACGTTAACATGTCGTTAAGGTGTTTCGACCGTCCGAAAACGACACGAGGCGGCCCAGGAAAGATTTTTTTAAAGATTATCACTTTGTGTTAAGATGTCGTGGTGCCATTTCAATAAAGCAGAGACCTTAGGAGCTGATGATAAAAATGTTAAAACAAGATTAGTTTGAACAGAGCTATCGTTCCCATCACTTCCTTTCAGAATCTCGGCGTGGTTAAGTTGGTCGGCTCGAGTTATGACAACATCTATTAGTTTATCTGGGTATTTTCATTTTGCTAGAGAACATATGAGCCTATTACAATTTTCATATAAATATGTACGATCAGAGCACAATCGTTTAAAATGGTGAGCCTGGCTATAACGGATTCCTGTTTTGCAATGCCGGGGTGGCTGCTCTGAAAATGCAGGAGTTCATGTCGGTCAGTGGGCTTGCGGAACCGCTAAGTGGCAAGTTGTTCTTTGAATATAGTGACTGTGACATCGCTGACACAGGGTGGTATCCCATAGTGCTGCATAGATATAGTTTTTATCACTGAAAGTCGTTTTTGTGCTGATACAGAACGGCCTTGTTCGTTATGCTAGGGAGCATATTTAGGGGCCTCGATCATTGCAATATATGAGTACGTGATTTCTATGCTCCGTACTCCCAGAAGAAGGCCGGCACCACGGCCGAAACGTCGGACTAACCTGTGCTGAAAAAATTACGCTTCTTTCTCTCTCTCTCTCTCTCACACACACACACACACACACACACACACATATATATATATATATATATATATATATATATATATATATATATATATATATATATATATATATATATATATATATATATATCACGGCTGGTTATTTTCACGGCGGTATATATCACGGCTGGTTATTTTATTTTTCATTCACTTTTCTTTCTTCTTATTTACATTCCATTGGTTCTAATAACTTCCCCTGTACATTCCTTGGTAGTACTGTCTGTTAGATCTCATTATTATTGTGTCGAAACACGTAAAAACGAGCCCTTAGGTATACACTTCTTTCCCTTATGTATATATATATATATATATATATATATATATATATATATATATATATATATATATATATATATATATATATATATATATATATATATATATATATATATATATGTGTGTGTGTGTGTGTGTGTGTGTGTGTGTGTGTGTGTGTGTGTGTGTGTGACGCTATGATGAATGGGTGACGTGGCCTGGCTCATACGCCATGCTTATTCCGTTTTGCACTTCTTCCTTCTCGACCTCTACTAACCATCACTTAATACGTCACACGATTCCCCCTCCCCCCGAAAGAAGGCATGAATTACGCACAATAAAAAGTAAACAAGGAGAGGTTTAGAAGCCACAAATGTCAAAATGCACAATTGGTTTCATGGCCCCGTGGTGTTCTGTAAACTCGCAAAACTTCAGAAAAGAGTGCAGCAGCCCGGTAAATGGGGGAGTTCTGGTGGGCGAGGTTGGCTGTGGCGTTCTGGAGAAGGTAACCGCGTCTTGCAAAACTGCGCTGACCAAGATGTGACTTGAGCACCTGCGAGGAACGAACAAGGTTGGAAGTCCTTAGAGCATTTTAAGGTCGAATGTTGTAGGCGCAGAATCCTGTGTTGTACGCGCTCTATTCTGTGTCGTGGCTGAGACAGAATTAGTGCTTGCAGCCTGCGTGTACAAGAACTGAAGTTCAAGGAATTCTGTCTATGTTCGTGCATTGTACAAATTATAGCGTTCAGTCTCTTTTGTAGTTTTATGTGGCGTTGGCTCCGTTGTCGTGAACTAATGGGATGGTGTCTGAATGTTTGCGTGGTAGAACTGGTGACTTCTTGTCTTGTTCGATGTTTCCTGAGGTTTCGGAGCTGTAATCTTAGGTGCAGTCTTGATATTTTGTGCCTAATGCGTTTCTGGCGCCGATATCTTATGCAAAGATGCCTGACGTCTTGAATTTGTTTTAAAGGCTGACTTTGCGTCGTCGTCCTTGTCGGTGTATCCGTTGGAGTGTCTGCGATTCTTGGACTGACTTTTGCTGGCGTTGCTGATGTTGCTGTGGAACGCATTGAGGTGAGATCCCTTCTTGAACATCGCGCTCGTTTTCTTCACAACTTGATGTGAGGCCCAGTCGGCAGCTGGTAGTTTGTGGGCTGTTGTAATGCACTTCGGGCAATGAAGATAATGCTTCAGAATTGGTAGAAAGTTCTTCAGAAGCTTCTTCTACCCTGTTCACTATAAGAGGCTCTTGCGAATTGCAGCGTGTGACGTTCGATGCGCCGGAGCCTTCAGTGTTTCTTCCACTGTCGTATGGACTGGATGGCGATGCATGAACCCGTGTGGAAGGAGCATGGCTCGACACGGTATTTTCCCGATGCGCCAGGTCATCTACCATAAATACGGCGTCCTTATAAGGCAAATGGTGCGCGTTAGGAGCACTTGAAGAACCGCGCGATGAAAACCCAGTTGGTGGGCCACGTATGCCAGACTAAGAGTGAATGGCATCAGGTGGTTGGGCAACGTCTCGGGTCATATGCTGAAGCGATGACTTCGCAAATGCCGACTTTCGTGCAGAAGGGAGGCGCGCTCGATGGCTGTGTTTTTCCCAAAATACGCGTTGTCGTCTGCCACTGAACTCGTGTGCCACTTCGTCTTTTGTCAGAGGTCGAATCTTGTTGTGCATTCGAATGGTTGAAGATTGCCTGTAAAATTGACGACTGAGTGCAGTTGTCTGTGGATGGTGCGTTACAAGCAAGTCTTCGTCGTAGTCGTCATCGTATTTTTTAAACCAAACGATCATTTCTTGTTTTATCTTTTGCCAAGACTCATCGTTGTCGAATATGTGGGTGAGGTAAAATTTAAATGCCTCACCGGTGACGTAGTCGCTGAAGTTCGTAACCATTTCCCGTTCCGACCAAGATGCAGCGGTAGCGTGGAACTTGTGCACTATTACCTATCTCGAAGCGTTGCTTTCTTCCGAGGTTGTACATTATTTTCGTTTTCTACAGATTAATTTTAAGACCAACTTTTCTGCTTTCCTTGTCTAATTCCTTAATTATGAGTTGTAATTAGTCCCCTGAGTTACTCAGCAATGAAATGCTATCGGCGAAGCGCAAGTTACTAAGGTACTCTCCATTAACTCTGATGCCTAACTGTTCCCATTTTGGGCCTCTGAAAACCTCCTGTAAGCAAGCGGTAAATAGCATTGGGGAGATTGTATCCCCCTGCCTTACACCTTTCTTTATTTGTATTTTGTTGCTTTCTTTATGAAGCTCTATGGTAGCAGCTGATCCCCTGTAAATTCCAGAATGTTCATATATGCTTCATCGACTCCCTGATTCCGCAGTGTCTGCTGATATTTCAACTGAATCAAACGCCTTTTTCTAATCAATGAAGGCTATATATAGTGGTTGGCTGTATTCTGAGAATTTCTCCATTACCAGATTGAAAGTATGAATGTGGTCGATTGTTGAGTAGCCTGTTCGAAATCTCGCTTGTTCCTGTGGTTGATTGAATTTTCATGGTTTCTTAACTCTGTCAACAATAACCTTTGTAAATAGCTTGTGTACTACGGAGAGCAAAGTGATCGGCCTGTAATTTTTTCAAGTCCTTGTCACCTCTTTCCTTGTGTATTAGGATGATGTTAGCATTTTTCCAAGATTCTGGTAGTCTTCCCGTCAGGAGACTCCTCGTAAACAGGGTAGCTAGTTCTAATACAATCTGTCCTCCATCTTTCAGCAGATCTGATGCTACCTGATCCTCACTAGCGGCTTTGCCTTTCTGCATGCTTTCCAAGGCTTTATTGACCTCTATCTATACTGGCGGAGTGTCATCTTGGTTACTGCCAGTTCTTATATTATTAGGGTCGTGGTTGTTCTCGTTACTGTACAGATCTCTGTAAAACTCCTTCGCTATTTTAACTATCCTATCCATATTGGAAGTTTTTTTGCCTTCTTTGTTCCTTAGTGCATGTATCCAATTTTTGCATATTCCAAGTTTTTTCTTCACTGTTTTGACGATTGTTTCATTTTTCAGAGCGGATTCTCTCGATGTTATACCTTCCTACATCGAATCCCTTACGCTTATAATTCAACTTCGAAAGCTCTGCCAGTTCTATTTTGTCCGCTGTACTTAAGACTTTCATGCTTTGATGCTTCTTAATGCGATTCTTCGTTTCCTGGGAAAGCTTGCCAGTGTTCTGTATAACTACCGCGCCTCCAACTTCTACTGCACACTCCATAATAATAATCGCCAGATTATCATTCACTGTATCTATGCTAAGGTTGGTTTCCTCAATAAGACCCAAGTACCTGTTCTGAAGCGACTCTGAATTCCTGTTTTTCCCTTTCAGAGCTGGCTCATTGATTGGCTTCTTGCGTATCAGTTTCTCTCATTCCTTCTTCAAGTCTAGGTGAATTCGAGACCGTACCATTCTATGGTCACTGCATCGTACCTTGTCAACCACTTACACATTCTGCACGGTGCCTGAGTCTGCACTCATTATAAAGTCTATTTCGTTCTTAATTTTTACATCAGGGCTCCTCCATGTCCAATTAAGGTTTCCTCGTTTTCGGTAGAAGGTATTCAAGATCTGTAATTTATTGCATCCGGCGAATTCTACTAGAAGCTCTCCTCTGGCATTTCTAGTACCGATGCCATAATGTCCTACTGCCTGGCTTCCAGCCTGCTTCTTCACTACCGTTGCATTAATGTGTACAATCAGTATAATATACTGTGTTTTTACCTTACTCTTTGCCGATTCCACGACTTCATAAAAGCTTTCAACTGAAGCGTCATCATGACTGGATGTAGGGGCATGAGCCTGTGCCTCATTCACCTTGTATCGGTTAATGAGACTAATTACGATACTTACCACCATTTTATTATTGCTATGGTATTCCTCTGTGTTATCAGTTATGTTTCTGTGAATTATAAACCCCACTCCCAGTTCTATTCTATCAGCCAAGCCCCAATAGCAAAGAACGTGCCCATTCTATAGCACCGTGTAGGCGTTAGCTGTCCTCCTAACCTCACTGCGCCCTATTATATCTCATTTAACACGCTCTAGCTCCTCAAATAGTACAGCTAGACTTGCCTCACTAGATAAGCTTCCAGTGTTAAACTTTCCCAAGTTCAGGTTCCAATGGAACCCTGACCGCATCTATAGATTCTTAGCACCCTCTGCTGTGTTGCAGATCTGACCGCCGCGGGGGTCAGTTGCTTCGCAGCTGCTGGGGACTGAAGGCCGTGAGTTAATAGACGTATGCATGTGGGAGGTAGTGGCCAGATGCAATGATAAATTATTTACGACAGATTACACAATGAAAATTTTGAAGAAATGCATTACTTTCAGAATAGCATGGCTCGCCAACGTTGCGTACTTATTGACTAACCACAACTTTCAAACTGTGCCAACATCTGCAAAGACAACTGTCTCAATATTCATAAATAAAATTTTAGCTTAAGCGACTGCGGGATTTTACCATAGGAATTGTTTTCCATAAGTAGAATTCCACTGAAATAGACACGACAATACTTAGGAACCTCATTGCGTCAAAGCATCACGTGAAAGAATTATAAAGGCGCGGCTGAACTTAGATGGTAGATGGCCCATGACTTTCTCGCATTCGGTACCAGCCTTCATATCTAATTTACCTTTCAAGTATGACCGCACGCGCAAGTTTATAATTTCAAATTAACTATCAAAGCACTGGCGTCAACCCTAAATCGCATGGCACATGAAGGCCGTTTCACATGACACAAAAAGTAGCGATTGTGAGAGCGCGAATTCGCTAGCAGCGGAAACAAGGCCAGTTTGCTCATGCTGCAACGGTCGGTGGCGAGCTCCCAACATGTTCGAAATTTTCGCTCTGGTCACAACAACGGGAATTATTTTTGGTCGGGACCCATCGAAATTGGGCCGGGTCGGTTAAGCCGCGATGGCCGATGCTGTGCATTTAAAAATTAATTTAGATTAGGAAGTGTTCTTAAACGTCGAAACACGCGGGCCCTTCGTTACCGCTTATGAAACCAAATGATATAATAACGCACAAATCATTACATTACGTTCGAAAAATACTGCGGTGTCTGACAGAATGAAGGGTACGTGGCAAGAACTCGCCGCTCCAGTCGCAGAGCGAGAATTATGGACCGTTCGCGGTCCATGTGAAACGAAACCGCCATTAGCAGCGGTTGCGAACAGAGCAAATGGAGTGAACACAACGATTTTTTTTTGCTGCAATCGCGGCATGTGAAACAGGCTTTAGCGAGATACACTCGGCGTCAGCGGCAGGCAGTCCCGCCAGAAACGAACAAAAATGGCCGCGCACTACGCGTCCACATGCACAACCAGCGGCTGGGCGCCTGTCCTTATAGGAACCTCGTCGTTTCAGTTAACTTCAAGTTTTTGCCCAAAACAATGTATAGTTAATTAAAAAAAATACGCCGAATTGAATCGGTGCTCGAACACTGTACCGAAGAACGTTTCGAATATGTCCGGTTTTTACTTGTAACAAGAGACTCTAACTACGCCATGTGCAATCTCGCCGAGACGAGCTAGGACTACAGCTAGGACTAGGCAGCGCCCGCTACTTAACACATGCGCTTTTTTTGCCGCCGTAAGCCTGAGCGCCAATTCGCATATGCCATTGAGAGAGCAAGGGCAAATACAAGTACTGCTGATATCTACTCACCTCCTATTTCAGTTTGAATGAACAGCTCGTCGCTGCATGGCTGTGACGGCCATGACGTCCATCCAACGTGCGAACGAGGTGAAGACGGCGCGCAGTCATACACGTAACGCGCTGTGGAATATGGAAGCGAGCATAAATGGTGCATGCGTTTATATTGGCCTAAAGCTAAATGAATTGCAATATTTTTTATGACTCTTGTACTATGATGTAAGTGCTTTACAGCCATTCTAGTTTGTGGACTTCTGAACATTGCCTATCTTTGGTGACCTTTGGTGAACTATTTTTTTAAGCGCAGTAGGGCTGTGCACGGGCCAAACGGCGCGCGCGGGGTGAAAAGTGTACAGTCTAAATGGCACACTGTGCACTTGCTCGTACACTTTGGTCCTTTGACTGAAAAGAAAAAAAGAGGTATTCCATAAAAAAGCCAGTGCGAACTGAATTAATGACCGGAAAAAATGAGCGTCCATGGCTATTCGGTAGCTGTTTGTCTGACTTCATGACGAAGTGACCAAAGAAACGGATCCGCTCTAATAGCTTTACTTTTTTACCGCTTGTTTGAGCTCGCATGCCACGAATTCCTGTCGAATGGTACATACTACACAAAAGTAAGTAAGCTTGATGAACAGGCAAATTCTGTGAGCATTGGCCAGCAACCACGGTATGTTTTAGGAAAGCTCTTGGCCTTCATGTTAAATATCACAAATGTTTTCCAAAACGTTTTGCTTTGTTCTAATTATTGAGAAGGAGAAACAACTAAGAGAAACGCGCACTTAAAAAAAAGATTTGAGGCTTTCGCTACCATCTCGCCCATATTTTGCTTGTAGGCCATACCCTTTTTTTTTCGCGTTTAACAGTTGAACGCGATAGCGAAATCTGGCCCCTAGGGCGCCCTTCAACCACCAATTGCATACTTAATAATATATCGTCTAACACACACACACACACACACACACACACACACACACACACACACACACACACACACACACACACACACACACACACACACACACACACACACACACACACACACACACACACACACACACACACACACACACACACACACACACACACACACACACACACACACACACACACACACACACACACACACACACACACACACACACACACACACACACACACACACACACACACACACACACACACACACACACACACACACACACACACACACACACACACACACACACACACACACACACACACACACACACACACACACACACACACACACACACACACACACACACACACACACACACACACACACACACACACACACACACACACACACACACACACACACACACACACACACACACACACACACACACACACACACACACACACACACACACAGCAAGAGTCGCATGGCCTCCAAAATAAACGCCGTGAGCTTGCAAACTTGAAGGCCATAAAGTATCTCACAATGCCTCACAGATGACAGCACATTGTCTAGCATTTGCTGTTTCCTTGATCAACGCCTTTGGAAAGGCACGATATGTTTTTCGCTTGATGGCCATGGCTATTCATTTTTAGAGCTGTTTGAAAGTTCCTGTGTGTTTTTAGCCGCGATGGCTGCATTATCCCGGCCTTTTTTCGACGTAGTTTGATGGCCTCCCAAATGGAGCTGCAAATCGCCGATTGAGCTCCTTTTCGCCGTGACACCTGTCAAAGAAAATGCGTCAAGGAGACTCGTTTCACTACATGGCATTTATGTAGTATTTTTCCCGAAGCAGCTGCAAGTACAATCGTGGCTTTGTGGTTGGACACCTGCTTGCCACGCGAACGGCCAGGGTTCGATCATCAATACAAACACAAATTTTGTTCTTTGTTTTATTTTTTCCTTCTCAATTTTTCGCTCACAGATGATTTTTCGCTCACAACCAACGGTGCCGATGCCGACGGCGGAATTTCTGCGACACGAGCTCTTTAACGCTGTCACGTTAAAACACGTCGCAGCGTTTACGGTCTCTTGAAGCGAAGAATTTCAATTTCAGCCAGAGACACACTGATATAATACAAATAAAAGAGGAGAAGAAAACACGTTTGTACTCTTACAGGAGGCATGTTCACAATCGTGAAGTAGGCTCCCATCAGCAGAGCCAAATGTCTTGTCTTTTTTTCTGTTGGTATTCTTTGATTAAATATGTAATCTTACTTCCCAGCAAATGGGCTTTTTGTCAAAAGCTTTATAGAGCGATATAGGTACCTGATGCAAAGGCGGCGCTCAACTACCAAGCAGCAGCGCACAAGCATTCCAGCAAAGCATGCTCCAAGGTTGCTACGCCGGCGGTGCTGGCGCGAAGTTCGACCGCATTCATGATCACAATAACTGGAGGCGCTTTTGGAGACCTTAATATTCGGAAGTAGCACCGAAAACGTGCAGTATGGCGGAGGGCAGAACAATCTTGAGAAATGTACAAAAGACACGATTAGGAAGAGCAATCAAACAAGACGCTGGCTATCATCAGCATGACATATTTTCTCAGTTTGTCCGTTGTATAAAACTGAAGCAGGGCCCGTAGTCAGAAATTCAATCCCGGGAGAAGGAGGGGAGGTGCACTTGCTGAAGCCTCGCTAAAAACATCTATTTTAATCACGTACTTTTGGTAAAAGAGACTCCTCCATGAAAATATTTTGAGGGAGTGGACACTATGACACCCCTCATGGATACCGACCTGCTGAAAGTCCTCATAATACTACAACTGCGAACTACCGCGGTATTTTTCGTAAGGTCTCTTATGCGAAGATTGCACAGGAGCAGATTGTCTTGAAAATATAGAGCACTGGTAGAGGCATCTGCGCGAAATTAGGTGACTTGAGTTTCGCTTCCCAGATAGAATATATATATATATATATATATATATATATATATATATATATATATATATATATATATATATATATATATATATATATATATATATATATACATACTTAGCAGCAGCGCCCGTATACTCCATTAGTTTCATCTGGTCGGTGATTTAACACGGCACAACGAGCACCTTTTCTATCGTGTGTACTGCCTTATAGTTGTGAGCGCTATCTAGTGAATACGACGCTACAACTCACCTTTCGTGACTGTGCTCCTTTTTTGTCTCCGCAGAAGATGGCGGTGAATAGTCGAAAGCTGTACTTCTCCTGAAATAAGTGGCAACAGTGTTACTAAATGCTACAAGGTCAGCAGTGCCGTATCTACGTACATTAGCTGGTTGGTTCATGAGTAAAAAACAGCGCTGAATATACAGGACAAGAAAGAACATGAAATCGCGACGTTGACTGCAATCTAATGCGTTTACTCCTTCAGTCACCATGTATATACTACTATCACAATGATACTACAGAAATTTGAATGCTCAGAAGGCACCGAGACATTCAGAAAATCAATGGGCACCTGTATTCAACCTCCGTAGCAAGTAGAGAAATCGACGGGAGGTTTACAAATGCCTCACCACTTTTTTAAATGTGATGAGCTTCTGAAATGAGACACGCGCGTTCGTGATAACATTCTGACAATTACGTGGCTTGCAACCGCAGCTATTCTAATAAAGAGGTAACTATCGGGAACTTGATGTGAACTTCATTCGAACGCTCGCGCACTACCCCGTTTGACCGATATAAAGCCCACAAGAAAGAACAATGCGATACACAACACCTTGACGACGTTAAACAAACTTCTGTCTATGCTTCTTCGTACACCCCTTTCTTTCTCTACCTCACGACGCAGGAAAGATGGTCATTTCTTACAGAAGTCAACAGCCTAACGCCAGCCCCGCCGACTTCTTCTGGAGTTTATAGGTCACCTTGTGCACATAAAATATAACAGTTACATTTAGCTGCGAGTTCGTCTCGGATAGTACGGCAGCTGAGCGTAAAGCCTGCTACGAGGGTGCCATCAATGTTAGTGCAAGTTCAGGTGTGGTACTTGCGAAAGATCACTTTTTCCAACCTTGTGATCACAAGACCTGTCTAGCACCGCCTTCATGCATGCTCTTTCAATGCCTAATTTGTTTAACAATCTTCCAGTGGGCACAAAAAAAAGAAGAAGGGTGTTTTGCCATCCGGTTGCATGACGCCAACATACACGGTCATTAGAGAATTAGAGTTTCATTTCATTTCATTTCATTTTATTTCCTTAAAGACCCCTTGCGGGGCATTACATAAGGGGTGGGTACATAAAAATTGAGCAGAAAACAATCGTTTGTCCTAAAGTGAAAGATGATTAGTGATACTGGTTGTGAAGGTAGAAGTACAAGTAATGGCAGGAATGTCGCCTGAAAGGCCATTCCAGGCAACTGCCGTGCGAGGAAAAAATGATGTTGAAAAAGTAACGGTGCGTGCACGTGGGCGTCCGACTTGAAGTGGATGATTAGTTCGTTGAGAGATGTACGCTGGGGGAACAAAATAAGGTGGCATGCGCATCGAGCTGTGAAAAAACTTATGAAATAACGAAAGACTGGCGATACGGCGGCGGAGGGAAAGGAGGGGCAGTTGAAGTTCTGCCTTAAGTGAAGGTACGCTGACGTCACTGGAGTAAGAATTATTGATAAACCTAGCGGCACGGTTTTGAATACACTCAAGGGCGTCTTCAAGATAGGCCTGATGCGGGCTCCAGATTGGGGAAGCATATTCAAGTTTAGTTCTAACAAGGCTTTTGTAAGCTAATAATTTTACATTTTTAGGTGCGTTACGTAGATGACGTCGCAAGAATCCCAATGTTTTGTTTGCCGATGATATGACTTTCGTGATATGCAAACCCCATGAAAGATCGTTGCAGAGTGTGACCCCCAGATATTTAAAGGAATTAACAGTTTCAACTTGAATATTGCTGATGGAATATGGAAAAACAAGTGGAGAACGGCGGCGGGTGAAGGATAAGGCTTTGCATTTGTGAGGGTTAAGTTCCATTAGCCAATCATCGCACCATTGTTTTACATTGTTAAGATCACTCTGTAGAGCTAATTGATCAGAAGCGTTATAAACAGTGTGGTAAATAATACAATCGTCGGCAAAGATTCGGATTTTACAGGATACATGAGATGGAAGATCGTTAATAAATATCAGGAATAAAATCGGGCCCAGAACCGACCCCTGCGGGACACCATATGTTACCGGAAGTGAAGTAGAGGTAGCATTGTTAACAGAGACAGCTTGAGTGCGGTTACTTAAAAATTCACGGATCCACTTTAGGACGTCGGGGTGTAGGTTTAAGCGGGAAAGTTTCAACAGAAGGCGTTTATGTGGTACTTTATCGAATGCCTTCGCAAAGTCCAGGAATATGGCATCAGTCTGTACGTTAGAATCCAAGTTAATATGCAAGTCGTGCGAAAACATAGCCAGTTGAGTCTCGCACGACAAACCTTTACGAAAGCCATGCTGCGCGGAATTGAAAAAGTTATCTGAGTCTAGGAAGTCCATGATCCGGGTGTAGATGACATGTTCGATGATTTTGCATGGAATGCTAGTTAATGAAATTGGTCGGTAATTGAGGGGTGACTCTCTAACACCTGATTTGAATACTGGGGTGATATTTCCATGTTTCCAATCACTAGGAAGCTCACCCGTGGAAAGAGACTGCGAGTAAAGTAGACACAAAAATTTTGCACAGATCTGTTGAGTGTTCTTTAGAAATTTTGAATTTATGTTGTCGATACCTGATGATGAAGATAATTTAAGTTTATCAATGATTGCCAAAACTCCGGGTTCAACAAAAAGGATTGGCTGCATGGAAGTACTGACTACGGTAGGCTGTGGTGGGGGTGGAATGTCAGTTTCTGTGCTAAAAACCGATGAGAAAGCTCTATTAAACAGGTCGGCACATTCCGAGTCAGTGGCCACGTCACCTGCTTCATTAGTGAGAGTGATAGTGCACGAGTGGTTGGGATTTATGACCTGCCAAAATTTCCTAGGGTTACTAGCAAGCAATTTCGGTAAATGAGAGTGAAAAAAAGAATGCTTAGCGTTTCGTATTGCCGTGAGGTAAGCTTTTTCAGCAGCATAATATTTTAACCATGCGTTTTCGATATTCTGCTGCTTGGCGGAACAAAAAAGGCGTTTTTTCTTATTTTCTAATTTTTTGAGCGTTTTAGTAAACCATGGTTTTTGGGAACAGGCACGGAAACTGAGCTTAGGGATGAATTTTTCGACCAGTGTATCACATTTCTCCTTAAATAACTTCCAGTTATCATGCACCGTGCGATAAAGAAAATTATCTTTGAATATTGGAAGAAAACAGTTTAATTCATCATTTATAGCAGTGTAGTTTCCTTTATCATATAGTCGTATGGTTTTTTTGGTGGTTCGTTGTTTTGGAGGAGTGATTAAAATGTCGGCTTGAATTACTTTATGGTCGCTTATTTCTGACAAGTAGGAAATAGATGTTACACTATCAGGAATACTGGTTAGTATTAGGTCTAATATGTTTTCACAGTCTTGGGTAACGCGGGTTGGTTTGGTGACAACTTGAGCTAGGTTGAAATTTAGACATACATTAACAAATTCACTCGCCTCACTCTGTAGCCCTCTATTAACAGTTAGATTAGGCCAGTCAATATTCGGGAATATAAAGTCGCCAAACAAGATAATATGGGCATTAGGGTACTTTGTTGAAAGGTCACTTAGCACCGAATTAAGCTTGCCGGGAAAGTCAGGATTCCTATGTGGGGGCCCGTAGCACACGCCAATTAAAACTGATTGCGGTACAGCTTGGTGTTTTATCCATATTATTTCCAAGTATGACGAAATATTCACAAAAGTTGCGGGTAGCTCCTGGCTAACAGCAATGAGCACCCCTCCTCCCATTCTGCCGTCCCGGTCCTTACGGAAGATCTGAAAATTAGGTAAGTCAGCTAGAACTTCCTGATCGCTTACGTCACTATTAAGCCATGTTTCCGTTAATAAAAGCAAGTTACTACTGGATGAACAAACAAGATTAGAGACGATTTCGCGTTTAGAAATGAAACTGCGAATGTTGGTGAAGATTACGGAAAGAGACACGGTAGTTTGCTGCGTTGGTTGGGGATTAGTTGATGATAACGGACGACGCAGTGATTGCTAGGTTACTTCCTTCACTGCCTGGGAAGATTCATCAAAGACGTAGCGCTTAGAACCTATGAGCAAAGTTTTGAAGCTTAATTTAAATGCTGTAGATTTTGATCTGGCAAAAGTGACAAGGTGTCTTCGTGCATGTCGGACGGCAGGAGAAAAGTCCTCACCAACGCTGTAGTTAGTGTCTTTAAATTTCTTGCCTTCCGACAAGATCGACTGTTTGACCTTAAACGAACTAAATTTTACAATTACAGGACGGACGCGGTCAGGTGAATGGCGACCAAGGCGGTGTGCGCGTTCCACTTGTGAAGGCTGTATTTCTAGTTCAAGGTTTTCAGTGATACACCGAATGACTGTTGCCTCTGAATCGGCAAAGAATTCTTTGGGATTAGGATCAGGAATACCATAAAATATCAGGTTATATCGGCGGGAATGGTTTTCGCTAACGTCTGCACGGGATTGAAAGTTATGTTAATGCCGGGTGATATCAGTGGTTAAGGTTTTTGTGTCATCTAGCTCTCTGCGCATGCTTGAAAGTTGACAGTAATGCGTTTCTAGATTAGTCAGACACTTGCATACATCAATCAGTGCTGCGTCAGTTGATCGCAGATGATCTTTAACAGTTTGAAGTTCCGCGATCAATTTGGTTTGTGCTACAGAAAGATTTTTCAGCTCGGTGAGTACAGCATGTATGGTATCTGGAGGCCCCGGGTTAGTTTCAATATCCCCTCCCAAAAGCAGTAATGAGCGCAGCACTTGAAAACATTCGACAATAATAGCAACACAGCACTGCGGGCCCGGCAGCTGTACTAGAGAATAATTACTTGACTTTTTACAAAAGAGAACCTGGGTGTTACCAACCTGCATAGTGAAGACGAACGGATTAGTAGACTGCGCTTTCGCACAGCTACCGAGCCCACAGAGCGGCGAAGACGGATGGCACTCTTTTATAGCCGGTGACATTGAAGTTTGCTTTGACGAGAATGGCCAGGCTGGAACGTAGATCGAGACATCTGGCGGCGGTTCCAAGTCTAAGAAGCGTAGTTTGTTGTTAGAAGTGGGCTGATTGGTCAATTTAAAAGAACTAAAATCCTTGAAGAACACGTCGAAATTGTAACTGCAGCAGCCTGTGCATTACGGGCTTATTGCTGTAAAAAAGTAAAAAGTCATCTGCGTATCGTATCACTTTTGATGTGCTCATCTGACTTTGCTTGCTCTCAAGCTGACAGTCGTAGCTCGCTATAAAAGTCACTTACAGCAGGGGCAAGGCAGGATCTTCTGCATGCACCTTTTAGATTGCATAAAACGCTTATCATATGAGAATACAAAGGTGCATTGCATATAGAACTTTGAACACTAAAATCCTATCGACAGTGATTACACACGCGTTCTGAAACTTATGAAGTCAGGAATTGCATTGGCGGAAACAGGACTTTTCAGCTTCAGAACGCATGTGAACTAACTGTCGCAGGTAGAATTTTAACTTTTGCCTCGCTAGCTTCCAAAACTCCTTCTCACAATGGTTTCACACTGCAGTCTTCGTTTTGTCAACTTCAACAAACAACGACCACACTGGGTTTCTCTTCCTATTGCTCGGCATTATGACATCACGAATGTAGCCGTGTAACTTTCAATATGTAATAAATTTACAATATAACGCGCAAGCGACGCAAGGCCCACGTATTATTTTGAGATGCTCAACTAACACATGGTAGAAGGAAGGAGGGTGAGACCAGGTGAATGCAGTAAGCTGTAAGCCGGAGAGAAAGAACCCGGTGTGGTCGTTGTTTGCAGAAGGCGACTTCAACTAGCGGGTTGTGTACCCTGAAGGCGGGAGATAATAGTGCAGCAAGAACTTCGGCGATAGGGGTACGCAGTCCAAGAGTGATCAGCCTAGAAAATTTAAAATACAATAAAATGTATGCTACCCTTAACTTGAGTTTTGTGGAGTCGAATGGCCACTTTCCCTTCACGCTGTGACGTAGGATGATCCTATAATGAAACGAACTGAAAGCTGTTACAAATGGGAAACTCAATTGACCCATTGCAATTATTTATAACATATTGATAACACCGTAGCGATGGTAGCAAACTATCAGGGAGCCGCATTTGTGAAATGAGCAAAGCCGCAAACGCTTCCAAATCATTTCTTGTTTCAATGATCACTGTTCTTGTGAAAGGAACTAAACAAACACTGTTACAATTTACCCTTCCCTTTCACGAAAGTCGTAACAGACGGATAACCTTAAGGCGTTCCGTCCTAAGGTTCCACCCTAAGTGAAAAGCCAGGCTAAAAAAATAAAAAACCCGGAAAAGCCCTATTTTGATGCAATGCTGATATTACGTCTAGCAAACATTTAGGCAATCGCTGGCCTGTGCCATCCGTCGTAGCTTCCGGTCACAATAGTTCTGGTGAGCGCCACTGAGGCCCGTATTCAAAAACTAACCTTGGCCTTACCACACATTTTCCTCAACTTTTTGCACTTTCTACATGCGTTATGAAGGCACAAAAATGGTAACAGGGCTAAAGGTAAGGACAATACTGGTTCATACATACTAGCCTAATTTGTTCATAAAGTGCATTATATCTTTAAAACTGATAGGGAAAACTTTAGGAAAGGATCAGGTTGGTTTGTGAACACGGGCTTCAGTGTTGATGCGGTGAGAACTGATGTAAGCGCTGTAAAAGAGGAGTTGAAGGGCCCTTTTAAAGGTACCCTTCAACAGTTTTCAAGACCTCATGCATTTACATGCTTTACAAGCGGGTCGCATTATCTGAAGGCGCAAGAGATTAGTGCAGCAAGAACAGTAACAATAGAGACATGCTGTTCAAAGTTTTTCAGCCAAGAAAACCTAAAATACAATAATATTGCCACAGGCATGGAACGAGGTTTAGCCATGCCAATGCGAGTATGTGCCATGGTGTGAAAGAAAAAGAGGACGGTTGGTGTGTGCTCGTGCTCTAACGTTCGGTTCGGCTCGACGTCCAGTGCTGCTCCTGTGAACAGACGTTGTGGTCGTTCTGTGATCACGTGACAGTATGAATGTTTATACCCTGAACACGATTTTCGCAAGGTCCCCTAACCATGTTTCCCTCACCATTTGATGTAGGATGCTTGAGGTGAAACAGTTGGTAGTACTCAGAATATATACGTGAACCGTACTCAAAATTGGGAATGGCAGTCTCATAGCAGGATACCAAATAATTCAAAGGGCTAGGTAGGGCGACTGTCCAGGTCTACTGGCTAAGCATGAGCGAAGAAATAAAATGATTTTTGAAGTTAGGTGACTTCAATCAGAGGACAATTCCTAAACACCTAGCGGGTTGCGTCCCATTTGGAAACATTTCCATCAATAATACTTCTTTTCAGAGAATTTAAACTGATACAGTAGGAGCTATTGTGCCAGTGTAAACAAGAATCAAAATATAAAACTCCCTAAAACTCTAAAAAGCCCTGCTGTGGCAATAGAAGTCAAAAGCATGGCAGAGGTGCTATTACTCTTATTTTGGAGGGTCCGCATAGCTCGCAAAATAATGAGTTGCCAAGTCAGAGCATTCACGTTAAAGAAAATGACAGATATTAGACACCTGCTAGGCGTTCACCAAATGAATATCAAACTATGTCATTCAATGTGCATTGACATTAGGGAGTGATTTAAGGACATTCTAAACTGTATGTTCTGCCGTGTGTGCTAAGAGGAGCCACAAAACTGGGATAGATATCTGACTGCTCCTCTCTTACCAAACCGGGTGGCTCCACAAGCCAGTTTATAGGGTTTTCATTCGGGACTTGCTGTAAAACAGATATATCAGAGGATAAGAATTTTACGTGACGTGCTCAGCGACATACAAATGGGTGTGGTGAATAAAAAAGCTAGTTCTGTACAAAAGAAC
The DNA here is from genome assembly GCF_043290135.1 of Rhipicephalus microplus. NCBI lineage: Eukaryota > Metazoa > Arthropoda > Arachnida > Ixodida > Ixodidae > Rhipicephalus > Rhipicephalus microplus. The sequence continues at coordinate 90,017,127 of NC_134707.1, read as the reverse complement.
CATACGCTTTACCTGCTTATTCATGCGGTAATATCTGGGATGCTATACATTAACGCGCTTGCACTGCCATTTGCTTTTCTGGTGGCATTTTGCGTCGCGCCAGGGGTTCGGATGACCAAAGCATGGATGACAAAGTATTTTACTTGAATATCAAGAATCAGCGAGCTGTGTATCTATGCGGCACTCCTCAAGTGAACTATGGGTTTTCAACGTCAATATACCAGCTCACGCTACTACAATGCGTTTGAAAAAAGCAACCGCTCTGTGAATGACCTTAACGAAACAAACAGAGTAGGCCAAAATGCGCAAACAAGCATCTTTGCGAACTTATACACGTGGGATACTCACCTTGCAATCGAGATGCTTGCGTTCTCGGAGTTGCCTTCAAGTTTGTTCCTATCGAATCCCTTGCTTCCATATTGCGGCGAAACTGTGACTACTTTTTTGGACACTTGTGCATACAAAAAGACGCTGCATATCCTACCTGTCCTTTTGAACACGAATACAATGTTTCACAAGAGGTGTGTTGCTGCCATTTTTCACCTATTACCTGAAGTCTCTACCCCATACGGCCCCCATATTGACAACCCTCTCCTGCCTCTCTGTACCATTTCTTTATGTTCCCATTGATGTCCTTCACTTTTGGGGGCGAGTGGAAGTGAGTAAGAGATTTAAATGCACGCAGATAAGAAAACCATGTGTCACCTGGGGGAAGACATGTCAAAAAGCTGGCTCTAGGGACAACGGCTACTTAAGGGACTATTGATCTCACAAGCCTTGGCATTTCCCTCGACCTAAACGTAAGAAGAATTGCCTGAGCCACAGATCACATGTGCACCGACGCTATGGGCAGTGTGCAAGGTACCAGTATGAGAGAAATGGGAGCATTTTTTCTGCATTTGACACGGCCACTTCAAGCTTTGCGTTAACACAAAAGTGTTTTATTCAAATGCGAAAAATCGCATAACACCAATGTCGGATGTAATACAGAACAAAGGCGCTGACAGTGTCATTTTCTTTTCCAGTTTGATTGGTTCGTGATAGTGGTCGGCCATTTTGTATTTTGATACTCAACTAGGCTAACAAGTGTTACAAAGTATTTTATGCATCATTGAGGAAAACGTCACTCACTCGTTTCCGTCTAAAAAATGACGCCCGGAAAATGGACGCGATCAGATGCCAAATAGGAGAAGGTAACTGACCGTTGAATGAATTAGGACACGCCATGATTTACTTTGCAATGACATCTGCAGTAGCTCTGCACACACTGTGAAGCCATAACACATACATGTAGCTTTACAAACGAGCCTTGTACCTCTGAAAGTGGCATCTCAAAACGCTTTTGTATGGCAGTAGGATTCGTCCTCTTGGAGCACTTCATTGAACTGATGTATCAGCACACTAACAATCACCGATTGCGAACGCTTCGGAGGTCTCAGCGCAACAAAAGCTGTCACTCTGCACCATGCAGACATTTTTTATGCCGACGTTGCGTTCACGCCAGACAGAAGTGATAAAAATTAGCGATGTAAGGTTAATAACTTTCGTTTTAGGCTGAAATTGGGTGCTTTATGCAACCATGCACGTGGTACCCCAAGTCAACTTGACGTATGCCAATTCGTGCGCCGCCGGTTTCACTTTGACCTGAAAGGACGCGGGGGCGGCAGAGTGTGGGCAACGCCTTCTGCCCTGAATAGAGGTGGTGTATAAAGCAGCCAGGCATTTTCGGCGAACTTAGACCCGTCGTACTACAGAGAGCAGCGCAACCCCCAGCGTGGCATCGATTTCCCGAGCGTGCATGGGCGTGTTTTAGGGGCGAAGCGCCATTAGCTGTGAATCATGCGTCGACGATGTGTGTTGTACTAGTAGTAGTGCGTCCTATTAGTGGGTAGCCACCTCCACAGTAGAACTAGAGGAGTGACACGGGCGAACTCTTTTGAATTGAGGAGAAAACCCGCGCACGTTAATCATAAATAAAAAGATAGTTGTTTCTGATGAACTAACCTACAAATACGAGTATCGGTGACTTATTCTCTAATAAAATTTTCCTTGAATTTGATGTTTACTAAACAAAAATAGTAACAAAAGGACGCACTTACCCGCTAACTGACCAGAAAAGGTTGCCGCGTTAAACTCGCCGGACGTAGCCTTCTGTGTTTTAGCAAGGTTTAGTGAGGTTGGGCCGCAGTGCCATGAACTAGCGGCAGTGAAAGGTGGGAACTGGACACGAAGCGCAGGCCGCAAGAGAGTGCGCGCGTGCCTCTCCTCTAGTCCGGCCTTGCCACTTCTCGTTTAGTCCTTGGAATGTCCGCTGAAAGTCACTACTACCATATTATCAATATATAATGAAAAGATACGAACTGGCGGTACATGGAGCGTTCACTAGATGCGTGCCCGTCTACTAGGAAGGGTGGACGGAGGGACAGACGTGCGCACGGACGGAAAGACAGAGTGGACGGAGGGACAGACGCACGCACGGATGGACAGACAGAAGGACAGATACGCGGACGAATAGACGGACGCACGGATGGACGCATGGATGAATGCAGGAACAGACGCATGAACGAATGCAGGAACGGACGCACAGACGGATGCAGGGATGGACGCACAGACCGATGAACGCGCTTAAGGATGGATGGACTAACGCAGGGATGGTTGCACGAACAGATAAACGGACGGTTGCACAGATGGACGGAAGCAAGAACGAAAGGACGGACGAAGGAGTGGACGGACTGATGGACGCTTCGCTCCCCTCATCATCATGCACTCCATGCTGTGATTTTTTTTTCTTTTAGGGGCGAATCCCCATACGCCATGGGTCATATTTCCCCTGTCGTTGATGTTGTTGATGTCGTCGTAGTAGCTAGTTGCATTGCATTGCATGTCAATAAACACGGTGTCACAGCATATCCACGCTGTGAATGATGATGAGCCTGTCAGTTCATCCGTCCGTGCATTCGTCCTTGCGTCTGTGCGTCTGTGTGTACGTTCGTGCATTCGTCCGTCCATGCGTCTGTCTGTGCATTCATGCGCCCGTCCATCCGCTTCGCCCCACTCGTCATCGTTCACCTCGTGGATAAGCTGTGATTTTGTTTTTTTGCCTGTGAAGGGCCATTTATATTTTAGAAAACTGCGTGGTTGGTTAAAAAGGGCTTACATGGTAATCCAACTCTGTAACGCACAGTTATGGTTGACTGGGGTGACGCAGTGTGTGGTTTTATTGGGCCTGTGTGCGGTGACTGAGCACAGCGTTACTATTCTGAAGCCACTTGTAGCTACGTTCTGAAGTATGCTAGTTGATGATAAGCGATGATACCAAGCCACCAAGAATATTAGTTGTTGTTGCCACGCTGGTGTTGCGTGTGCAAGAGAAACTCGTCGATTGCTGTGATCTGTTTCTCATGAAGCGTTAGACAATTTCAGCCGACGGGTGGCCCTATCAGTGTTTCCGAAAAGGTAATGCACTAGTTCCTGAATGTAGAATAAATCCAGCACCCGGAATTTATTCCAGGGTTTCTATGGATGCATTCCTGGACTCTCGCACTCTTTTCAGCCGTAAAATGTCTGAAGAAATAAGGCAGCATTCGCCATTGAGCGTTATACTTTTTTTCTACCGAAGACATCGCAACCACTCTCCTGACGCATGCAGGTAAGTGGTGGTCGTGGAACTGACCTGACGCTTACGGAGCTCATTTTGTGTTCCGTAACAGAACTTGCAGTTAGTCTCATAAACGATGTAATAGATGATAACTGATGTGCATGGACGGAATATCGAATCAGTTTGTTTTACCTCCTGTAATCGAACAATAAACAATCACACTATACGGATAGGAAGTGCGCAAGTTCAGAATGCGCACAAGAAGGTTTCGTCAGCTTCGCGGAGCCTGACAAGTACGCCTGCAAGCACTTGAACTGTAAGATACTGGTGTAATCGGGGTGCGTGTGAATGCTCGCTTCTTATGGCACGTTCACACTTGGCCTCCAAGAGAGCGAAACCGGCTAACCTCTCCGGAAACTGGCTCGTTTTGCTGCCCAAGCGGCCGAAAAACCATGCCGCGCGGCCGGCGCGCAAGAATCGCTCCGTGACCAAATTTCCCGCCACGCGAAACCAGATACGGTTTCCGCTTCACAGCCTTGGCTGCGCTAGATCGAACCACGTGACTTAACCAGCTTGCCGCAGATTCATCATCGTGGCACAGGCGGTGGCGGTGGCTCGCATCAGTTCAAATCGCAAACTACACGTGCAGCACTACGAAGCTTGATGACCTCAACGAGGACGCAATCATCGAGAGCCTGACTCGGATTAAGATCACCGAGAACTCTAGAACTAGACGGTGCAGTGACAGCGAGTTAGCATGCCCCAACGTATCTCGCTTTTGTGTACGACCAGTTGAATGCGCCGCCGCCACTGCCGGTGCGTTCACTCGTGTCGTTTCTGCTGGCTTATCTCCCGAAACGTTTGAAAAGGTGCGAGATGTGTCTTTTCACTGCTTTGCGTGAATAACTAAGATTAGGTACAAACTTTAGTTCTTAGAAAGCAGGCAAAATTGAATTACCTGTCAATGTATTGATGGCAGCGGTGGCGGGATGGCGCAGAACGAATGTGAACATCGTCGACGCGCGCGGCCGTGGTTTTCCGGCCACTCTGCCACTCAGCCGTTTTCGTTTTTCTTCACCTCTCAAGTGTGAATGCTCTATTAGGGCTCCCAGTACCCCTGATACTCAAGGTCCTTGCCACAGAAAAGAAGCACTTGAAGTTTCAGCGAGGTCACTCGCAAATCTGGTGCTCGTGGCCCAGTGTAATAGGCGGGGCTTTGGCCGATGACGTCCGAGTGGGCAACTATCGCGCACTTGCTGGATTCGTCACTCGTGTAAGGAGTCCGACTGTCATCGAGGAAAGTCGAAGCAATCAGTGCACGCTCGTTCATAGTGAGTCAAAGCATGCTGATGGCTTTTAAAATATTGTCGCGGTAATCCAGAGCGAGCATAATTCTTGCGACAAACTCCTCACCATTAAAGCACCATTGGTTTGTTTCTGTAGTTCAGCGATAGCTCATTCGTAGTCCCTTATCCTGTCGATGAGTTCCTGCAAGTCGGCAGCAGACGGTAAGGTATCTTGAAAGAGGATGTAGTTGGTCTTATGAAAGAGTTAATATATTAATGTACAATAATGGTTTCGCTATCTCAGATGCAGAATGCTAAAAAGCATTAAGTTCCACTTTTTGCAGCATTTTTTTCTTATGAACCCACACCACTTTTCCCCCACCGTATACTTACAGCTACATCAGAATGAATTATATAATACTCAAACCTTCTGGCATTGAAAAAATAATTGGCAAGCTAAAATCATACTTCAGCCTAGGCGTTTATATAACCTCTTCTTTAACTTGGTCACTCCATATGAGTATCATAACAGTGAAAACAGCCTGTTGGGCTACCTGCGCCGCAGTTTTTCCACTGTTCCCATATTTCTAAAACTAACATCATACAACACCCTTGTTTGTAGCAAATTTAAATGCGCATCAGCCATCTAGGAACCATATTCAGATAACCTAATTAGTGCACTTTAGCTCATGCAATACAACGCTGCCCTTTTCATTTTAACGAACTACAATCGTACCGCAAGTGTCAACACCATAAAAAACACTGTTACTTTGCCCTTTCTAGCCCCTCGACGCCAGCTTTCACGCTTATGTTTGTTCCATAAAATGTTTACTATTGGCTTTAAATACGCGAGAAAATCTTATTTACTGCATCTTTCATTTCACCGAGGCCAGATCATTCCCACAAAGTAGGCGTAACTTCATTTCAGACCAAAACTTATTCACAGTCGTTCGTTCCCCGCACATCAGTAGACTGGAACCACCTTCCTAGATCGACAGCTGGTATCGAGGACAACGTTTGCTCCCGAAATAACTTCACTAACATTGCATATCAAGGCTGGAAAAACGTGTTCCTTGTTGTGTACTACCCTGTTACTTTTGTTCTTGATTAGTTACAGCAATATATATAATTGCATAATCCTGACACATCTCGCTTGTAGAGCGAATTTTATTTTTTCGGTATTTATTCCTGTTTGACCATTTCCCTCTGTAATTTCTTTTGGTATGATGGCATCAATATACAAAAACAATAGGAGTGTGGGGCTGACATCGCTAACGACGCCTGGATGCCGCGCAATTAGTCCCGCGTAGGTACTGTTTCGGTGAGGAGGATGTTGACCTTCTCTTGGATTTAGGCAACAATAACATTGAGAAAGAGAATGCACCAGCACCCGCGTTGCCTTAGTTGATTGATTCCTTTTCTTTTATTTCGTGCCAGCTAGCAGCCCCGCCTGAAGCGCTCTTCTTCACACGCCTTGCACACAGCTAGACGTTTGCCGCTTTCGTTTTGATGCTTTCAGTGCAACAGGCCACACTCATATGCCGAAAAATTAGAACGTTAAACAGCAATCGAGCTTCACTAGGTGCGGTCAAGGTGATGGAGTGTGCTGATGTACCTTCTTTAATACATGTCGCGTCCGCGCGTGTTTCTCTGCACAGGGTCACATTTCATGTTGGAATCCAGAAAAATGAGGAGGCAAACGCCCTGACCAAGGTAACGCATCACTCCCGTCGCCTCTGTGTGCCGTGCCGCGGTCAACTACGACTTTTCAAAGCTCACAATGAGCAGGCTGTTGCTACGCTGCCACCCTGACGATCACGTAGCCAAGATAGAACCACCAACCCGGCTGCCTAAACGGGCTTTCACCAAAAGGAACAGGTTCTTTCTGGTGAAATCAGCATTGGCTGCTCTTGACCTGAGGACCGGTGTCATCGGCTTGGCAGAGGCTCGTCCCCTGCGTGCACTGCCTGCGGGGCGAATGTAACCATCGAGAAATTGTTGTGTCTTTGCCCAGTGCTTCGCGCACAACAACACGCTTTGATCGCCGCCCTCTTTCGCCATGGTATACCCACGGCTACGAATAGGCACCTCCTCTTTTTCGCACGGCACCACACTGAGGTATTCAAGGCGGTTCATCACTTTCTTGTGGCCACTATAGAAGCCAGCTATATAAGCCGCCCGCCTCGTGATGGAAGCCATTTCTTTTATTCTACTCTCTTTTCCCCATTTTTATTACCTTCACCAAAGCCTTACAGGCGATGAAGCGTGCTCCCAAATAAGGCTGCAGAAGTTGCACCCTTTTCTTGCCTTAACCTTTCTTTCTCACCGCTTTAGTGCACAGCTTCCGGTATGGTGCCCTAGCGAGATAGAGCGAATGCGTTTCAAGCATTTATAAACACCTTCCAATTGGACGTGTTCCTAATGAATTGACAAACTTCCGCTGCTTTATAATGTTACGTGCTGGAATGTGTTTATTTCACTGTGGCATACCGGTAGACTTGAAGGTGTTGTGCTCCGGAGGCCTATTTCGCTAGCCGAACGTCCTCTTCTCTAATGTCCTGTTCCCCGCTACCCATAGGCTCATACCGAGATCACATATGCAGTAACATTTCCCTCCGCGCAGATGAAGCCCACCGGGCAAGTTAAAAATTCTTTCTGGGAATATAGCGTTTCAAACGTGCTATGTGGACAAGTTCAGTCTTTGCAGACCGTCGGCCATTTGAATGAAGACGTGCTACGCGGTAAACTAAATCGCTTAAACGGTCTAGAACAACATAAGTTCCCGCGTAGTACGCCAGAAATTTTTCACACAACCCACGTTTTCTACTTGGCGTCCATAGCAACACGAGGTCTCCGCAATTATACGTCACGTGTCGATGATGACGATCAAAACGTGTCTTCGAGCGATCTTGTGAAGTGAGGATGCGCAGGTAAGCAAGACGTAAGGCTTCTTTTGCACGGCAGACGATCTCGGATATACCGGCATATCGATGGTCAAAAAACAAGAAGACGGTATCCAGGGTATGACAAGGCGGCTGAGCACACAGAAGAAAGAACGGACTGTAGCTGGTAGTTTCATATGTGCGGTGTTAAATGCGTAAGTGACGAAAGGTAGCACGCCGTCCCAGTTCTTGTGATCTGCTGCGACATACATAGAAAGCATGTTTGTGAGAGTCCTGTTAGTTCGTTCCGTCAGGCCGTTTGTTTGGGAATGATACGGCGTAGAGTGCCGAAAGCTTGAAGCACATAGACGAAGCATCTCTTCCACCACGTCTGCGGTGAATTGTCGCCCACGATCACTGATAACAATTTTAGGAGGTCCATGTCGCAGAACCACAAAAGGCAGCATGAATAAACACACGTCAGCTGCATTTGCCGATGGTATAGCAGCTGTCTCGCAGCACCGTGTTAGGTGATTGGTACATACGACTATCCAGCGATTACCATTAGAAGACCTCGGAAAGGGCCCTGGAAGGTCAATCCCAACTTTCTCGAACGAAGTTCTAGGGGGTGGAATAGGATGTAGTCGCCCTGGAAGAGCTCTGGTAGGGCGCTTGCGGTGTTGGCACTCGTTGGAACTAGAGACGTACTGTTCCATCGTCTGGCGCATTTTCGGCCGGTAAAATCTTTCTTGAAGCCGGCAAAGAGTTTTTACTGTGCCTTGATGGCCAGACGTTGGGTCATCATGCATTGCCTGCAAGACAGAAACGCGAATTCTCTTCGGAACCACGAGAACATATTGTAAATCGGTCGTAGCATAGTTTTTTTTGTACACAAGCCCGCCGCGCATGCAGAAGCGAGTCGCCGATGGTCTTGACTCGGTAGGAAGGAGCTCCTGTATGGTGCGGTCCCTTTGCTGCTCAATCATAAAGGCGTTGCTATCAGGAAATGGCAGGTCCAATGGCGTGATGTAGGTGTCGAAGTTGCCCACGTCGCTGTCCGTCGATGGAAGCGGTAGTCGCGAAAGACAATCTGCATCAGCGTGACGACGACCGCTTTTATTGGAAACCGTAAAGTTGCATTCCTGCAGACGGAGTGTCTAGGGCGCTAGTCGAACAGATGGGTCACGCATTTTGACCAACCAGTAGAGCGAATGATTATCTGTCCTAATGGTAAAGGGGCGTCCGTACAGGTAGGACCCGAAGCGCTGCATTGCGAAGACTACTGCGAGGCATTCTTGCTCTGTGACGGTGTAGTTACGCTCGACCTTGCTTAGCGAGCGACTCGCATACGCAACATGTTCTTTGGTATCCAAGTGTTGAACCAACACGGCGCCTACACCGACACCGCTAGCGTCTGTGTGAAGTTCTGTGGGAGCCAGAGGATCGAAGGGTTGAAGAATCGGATGGGATGTCAAAGGGAACTTCAACTCTGAAAAAGTGGACGTACATTCCGGAGTGCAGTCAAATGGCGCGCCTTTCTGAAGTAGGCACGTGAGTGGATGCGCGATATTGCCAAATCCAGGGATGAATCCACGGAAGTATAAGCAGAGGCCCAAAAAGCTGCGTAGTCATTTCGCTGTGTGAGTTTGCTTGAATGCCTTCACTGCAGCCGTTTTCACGGGATGCGGCCGTATGCCTTCTTTGTTTGCCAAATGTCCAAGAACGAGTGTTTGGCGCTCTCCGAAACGATATTTATTTGAGTTGAGCACTAAGAGTGCTTTGATTAGGCAGTTCAGCACGAGGTCGAGGCGTGGGTTGGGCTCACAGAAAGGGCGCCCAAAAATCACAACATTGTCCAGATAACATAAGCATACTTCCCACTTCAAACTACGCAGAATGTTGTTCATGAAGCGCTCAACAGTTGCAGGCGCATTGCATAGTCCGAAATTCAAAAAGTCCATCTGGTGTAACAGATGCCGTTTTCTCTTTATCTTCCTCGTTCGTTAGAATCTGCCAATACCCTGATCTCAAATCAACAGACTAAAAGTAGGAAGCTAATGAAAGACAGTCTATAGCATCATTAATACGTGGTAGTGGGTACGCGTCCTTCTTTGTGATGGCATTTAGACGGCGGTAGTCAACGCAAAATCGCCATGTTCCATCTTTCTTCTTGACCATTATTACGGGAGCGGCCCACGGACTGCATAATTCCTGAATCAAATTCGTCTTTAGCATCTCGCCAACCTGTTCATTTATGACTGCGCACTCCGAAGGCGATACCCGGTATGGCTTCTGTCGGAGAGGTCTATGGTATGCCGTATCTGTGCTTTGCACGAAAAGCAGGGAATGACAGTGCAGCCTGTAGCTGTGCAAAATCGCATAGACCAGGATGTTCGCGCAGAATACTCGCCAGGTAATAACGCTCGTTGGCGCTAAGAGAATCGTCAATCGTTGCCATTATGAAGGTGTCCCTGGCGTGCAAATGATTGGAATCGGGCTCATCCAGAGAATCACTGCTCTCTGCAAGGATGGCAAGGGAGAACACCTGATGTTGACAGATCTTAGCAAGTTGTAGACCCTCTGGAAGTACCGAAGGTTCACTGGATTCGTTTATCACGCACAAACTAGTATGCCTTTGCACAACCGACAATGTACAATAGGGTATTAAAATATTTTTCTTTATACAGTTGAGGTGAATAGAATTTACGGGGGCAGCAAATGTCGTCTCGGTTGCAGGGGAACTGACGACAGGAACACACTTGGCAGACAAGGGTGGTGCAGTTGTGTTCATGAACACGCAAAGGGTGCTTTCCATACAGGGTGGGCTTCCATAAACGCTAATGGAAAATCTGAATCTACTGTAATCTCTCCTGATCTATCCTGTGCGGCAATCGACAGTGGCACCACAAAGATTCAGGAAATTGAGTCCTAGAATTACATCATGTGTTGAATGAAAGAGAACTGTAATCTCTCCTGATCTCTCCTGTGCGGCAATCGACAGTGGCACCACAAAGATTCAGGAAATCGAGTCCTAGAATTACATCATGTGTTCAATGAAAGAGAACAGCAAAATCAGAAATGAAATTCTGGCCCCCCAAACTAACAGTCACTGTGCAGATACCAACAGGTTGTAAGACATCTCCACTCACTCCCCGAAACGTATCAGCACGGTCCCAACGGAACATAACATTTCGTCCAAGAAGGAAGTTGTATACTAGACTCATCACTTATATGGTTGCACCTGCTTCCACTAAGGCCATTGTTGAGACATTGTCGATTAGTACATGAACCTTATTTCTAAACATGCAAATTAAAGGAGGCATTTCTGTGGAAATCAAAGACTGTCCATCAACCTTACCTCCGACGGTCGCGCCGACTAGTTTTCCGGAGGCGGCGAAGGGTAGTAGCGCCTAGGAGTTGGCGACCGATTGGAGCAAGGGGCTGGCGGGGGTGTCAGACTACGGTTAGAGGCCAAAGAACGGTTTCGCAGCAGCCTTAGTATCTCTTGAGATGTGCTTCCAGGGAACGTTGGTTCTCGTGCAAAGCCGGACAGGTGGGATCTCGGTGGGCGGTCGTACCTCGGCGGCTGCCGGTAGTTGCAGTACCTGGCAATGTGGCCTTCGACGCCACAGTAGTAGCAGACGGGTTGGGGTTGCTCACCAAACCACTGCTAAGAGCACTCTACTGTGTAATGTCGCCTACCCGAACGAAGTGGAGCAGCTTGCTGAACAGGAACTGCCCACCTCTGTGGAGCGGGGCCGGGACGAAGGCGTCGGTCATACCGCTGGTCAGGTGCAAATGAGTTTCGGCGTGGCCACGAATTTCTAGCTTCGCTAACGTCTGTCGCACATGCCGATGGTGGCAGAGGAGCGAACGACGCTGGGTAGTGAGATGAACAGGCAGGCAAATGATGGATGGTGTCGTCGACGATTATGTCTTGTCGCTGTAGCTCTTCGCGCACTATTGCCCTGATAGCAGCGGCAAGGTCGGCAGGCGGGCTCACGTCGACACTGGCGACCGTTGTTACATTTGCCAGCGTACCAAATTTCGGGGCAGTACGACGGCTCGTCAGCTTCTTGAAAGTACGGCAGTGACGTTGGACGGCGGAGATGGAAGTGACGTCTTCCCTGCCTATCGAAAAATTGTAGACGTCCTCTGCTATACCTTAGAAGTGTGGCAGCTTGGGCTAGTTGGTATGGCATGACGATAATTATTAGCGCTTTCGTGTCCTTCTTGTCTCTGTGTCGTCTTTTTGTTCTCGCGCTATAATTATCGTCTGCTATACCCTTCAGAAGGTGTCCGACGATGTCCTCTTCAGACACATACGGGTCTATGGTCTTGCAGAGCATCCGAACCTTCTATATGTAGGTGGTACACATTTCTCCAGGAGATTGAGCTCTTTGAGAAATTGTGCGCTCCGCGCTTTTCTTTTTCGAATCAGTGTCGCCGATGCATTTCTTGAGTTCTTCAACGAAACGATTCCACGTTGTTAAGGAATCTTCATGGTTTTCGCACCACACCAGCGCGGTTTGTGTGAGAAACATCGCGACATTTGCCAGTTGGTTGGTGGGATCCCAGCAGTTGTACCAGCTCACCCTTTTGTAACGTGTCAGCCACGCATCCACGTTTTTTCCTGCTTTCCCACGAACGGGCAGGGTTCCATATAGCGATACCGAGGTGCAGACGGCACTGACCTTTGCGTGGTTGAGAAGCCGTGACCTTCGCTCTTGGCCATGACGGTTGTTGTTGGTGGCAAACCGGCAAGACGACGGCTTCGGCGAAGTTCAGACAGCAGTGGCTCCATGGTTCGTCGACGTGCTTTACCCAGCACCTCCACCGCTTTGTTGCGTTTAGGACGTCTTTATTTCGCTGTGGCGTACCGGTAGATTTGAAGGTGTCGTGCACCGGAGGCCTATCTCGCTAGCCGAACGTTCTCTTCTCTAATCTCCTGTTCCCCGCTACCCAAAGGCTCATACCCAAATCACATATGGCGTAACAATATTGCTGAGTAAAAAAAAACAAACACCAGTACTGAAGTTATTCGATGATCTTTTGCGAACAGGATTCACAGCCCCACTAACATATTGAGAATAAAACCAGAGGATATGTGACTGTGCATCATTAGTGCCATTAAAAGCTGTCATAGACTTTGCATTCGAGGTTTCAGATCTAGTCTATTGACGAATTGTTCGATGAAGAACGATTTCATAGTCACCAATAAAAAGTGAAATCATGATCCCCGATATTGCCTCAAATTGATACAGTACAGCACACGTCGTGGCACGGCTGCCAGTAGTACCCGCCATAAAAATGATACCGGGTCGTTCTATTGAATAAGTCACAAAACGTGGTTCTTATAGAAACTTACAATCCCGCATATTCTTTCATGAAGCATTCGCTAGGAATTTTTTCGCACGTCAGAATCGCAGGCTTATATGGCCATTTCGGACAAATACTAAGAGAAAGGTCACAATCAAAATAAACAACTTACCACGCAGTACAGATATGACGGCTTCACTAAACGACAGCGTGTATTTGTGTAAACATGTTCTTCTGTGTGTGTTTTGTGAGTATAAAACGTTCTGGGATAGTCTTTTTCTGTTGAATTGTAGTACGCGACAATCCCCAAAATTTCGAACTATACACTAGAAATCAGAAACACCCCTAGCTTTGTTCAACTGGGCATGGCGCACTTAACTCCTAATGCACTTACATGTAGTTGTATTATGGTTATGGTTGTTTCATTGTTGTGCCCTGTTCAATCTAAAGAAAATGTAGCCAATGGAACACTTGCGAGAGGTCGTGCAGAGCTAAACCTTTCAAAGGTAAGCCTTGTTTTTAACTATCATTTATATTGCTCCTCGACACGCCGCGGAAGCATACCTTATCACACTATTCCATAAATTAGTAGAAAATGGTAACGCAAGAGAGCTGTTTTAACGGTGCTACAGCTCAGGAAAAATGATAGGCATTTTGTAAGCTCTGATATACTTCTGCAAAGTTGACACTCCTTCTTTGAAGACACGTTTACCATTTGTTATAGGAAAACTTAATATAGGACGAGATGGTTCCTAGTTGGCGTGAATATCGGCCGCAAAACAAAAACGTTCAGATCTGCGCTCATCCTGTCAACTCGTTCCTGTGAATGTGTGTTTCTTGCGCTCAAAATTGCCCCCTAGTTTCACTTTTGTGTCATGCCAATCCCTACGGTGGAGTGATCAGCCACGTTCTTCAAGAACAACAACGCTCCTGTAAAGGCTCTTTTCCAGGTACAATAAATCCCCCGGTATAGCTAAATAGGAAGGCCCAGAGAGCTTGCTGCGGAATAAATCACACCATCTCAGAGAAGCGAAAAATATATTCTTATAAAAGCACACTATAGCACTGCCGTAAAGTCATGTCGAACGCTGCCGCAGATCTTCGACTACCTCCGGCATTTACTCGAGTTGGGGCTCATGCACAATCGAATGATTCTTCAACAATCTCCTCCCCCAGAAAAGGCGCGCGAAAAGGCACGCAAAAATAAAAGAAGAATAATAAGGAAGAATCTAGAAAGTTTGAACGGATGGCCCCTGACAATAAAGACATTACTTGGACCATGGCCTAAGATGAATCTTCAAAAAAAGGAGAATATCTTTCCGACTGACTTCTTAGTGCAGACCGGACTGGATAAGCGTTTTTGGTATAGAGTTAGAAGTTGAGATATGTGGAATGGTGAGTCAGTACATGTACTCTGAGTTAGAAATGAAAGTGTGAGCGTGTAAACGTTTCATGACACTGTGAATTGCTGCAACCAAACTGCACACTGACTTGTTATTTCAACTGGCATTAATGTGATAATATGTTTGTTTTTCTGCTTATTGTTCTTTTAGTACCTTCATTATTATTTTTTCTTTCGCTGCATAACTTACTAATATGAAGTAAACGAGGTAATAAGAACGTCAACCTGTACGCAGAATGACAGATATAACAGAACAGAACAGACATTGATTAAGGAAGTGTAGCAAACTGTGTGGGGAGACAGAGCTCTAAAGTAATGCTAGTGTTTGAAGAAAAAAGAAACGTGACGACTAAACCGTAATGGTGAGAATAACTAAGCAGTTTACCCACAACCGTAAGTAATTTTTTTGCGAAAGATGCGAGAACTCTAGTAGTAGCCTTAAATATAAAACAAAAGAACGCAACAAAACGAACTGCGAGCTCACCGGAGGGCATCCTGGCTGTCAACTCTCTGGAAAGAGCTGAACGGCTCAACGCTGCTAGACCACTGTCGACGCTAGGGTAGCGCGGTGGGTGCTCTGACAGCAACGGTCAGGAACGCGGCCACTGCCAAAGCCCTTCACCTTGGGGATGCATGGCTCCTGCCATGCAGATCACGAACACTGGCTGTGGCTCGCGGCGGTAGACGTTGGGCTCGCCCAACGGGAACGCCATGGCGATGTTCCAACCATACCAGTCCATACCAGCTGGTTTAGCTACAGGTGCGTGTACGGCTGCTTTGCCCCCTGTTGGGAGCCTGCTGGAACCTCAAGTCCGGAAACTGACATGTCTCTGCTCCGGCTCTTTAGGTCTAGGATCTCTAGTCACGTCTGCTTATCTTTTTTCCTTCTGCTTCAGTCCCATAGCATCGCGTCTTGCACCAACACGTGCCTAATTCCATGGCTTCCTCGGCTTCGATTCTCCGATAGCACGCACATTCAATGCCTTGACGGCACTTTAACGGGCGAGTCAACAGGCTCCGGAACGCACAGTAAAAGCTCGCGCATCTTTCGAACGCCTGACCAACCTCCTTCCACGTGCAGTGACCTCAACTGGGCGATCGGTGACGTTGACTTCATTACTCTTTGTGGAGACTTGGTTTGGACCAATTGACGAGCTGCGTGCTACGTCACATCGCCAATTGCCGAGTTGACGTCACTGCGCGTATAAGGAGGTTGGTCACGCGCAGAAAAAATGTGCGAACTTTTCCAGCGCGTTTTGGAGCCTGTTGACTGGCTCTTTAAGCACGATCACTTATCACAGGCACGACACAGGCGTTAACTAGCAACTAAAAAATTATTGAAAGGCGCGCGCAGGCACAGTAAGCAGTCGCCCTAGTCACGTGAAACACAATGGCGCCTGTGCCACAGAGTAGTCCGGGTAATAAGGGAGGTGATGGAAGCATTCTGCGCTGAAAGGAAGAGGGAATGGTGTATGAGTTAACCATCGGCTGCCCATGGGCAAAATAAGGTTTGATGCTGAGACTGACCACTGGTGCATTAAAACGATTACTTTTCGTGGATTTTTTCGTACTTATTTGCCAGAAGTTTAATTATTTTTGCTAAGGTGTTTACACATGTATCTTGCTAGGAAGCGCAGCCACTATTACAAAGAACACACAACACAAGCACTTAACTTCCACTAAACGTTTATTGCAAACGTCAGAGTTTATAAAGAGATGAAAGGAGAAAAAAAAATAAAAAATGAATAGAAAAGATAAAAATGGTAGGCAAGAAAAAGACCACGTGCCAGTCCCGTACATTACTATCCGTTATTGTCTATCACCCCATCCAGAAAACATAGTTCTTTCCGCGTGACCGAGATAGAGGGTGCACTAACACAGTCAAAATCATCTCGTTTCATTTCAGCCGCTTCTACTATCAAACGGGTTTACAAATCTCTGTCTCGATACAGCACGCACGTGTTATCGAATTAAGGCACACAACCGCACTCCTTACAGTGGATCGCCAAGTGACCAGCAGTACCCTTCTGCACTTAATTGTGGTGCTGTTTTAGCCTTTTGTTAATGCATCTTTCGGTTGTTCCCACATAAACAACACCACATGACAAGGACACTCTGTAAACAACAGACTGTGTACACTCAACATACTTTTGCGATGCTTAATTTGGCAACCTTTCTTTTCTTTTGAAACAGGACAAGTTTGGCGACATATTCTGGACAGTTTTTCAGGAGCAGACATAACCACTCGGACGCCCACATTATTACCAATCTTTTTAAGATTGAGTGCCACACTATAAATATAGGGGACAACAGCCCTTTTACGCTGCGGCAGGGAAGTGTTAATATGCTGCCTATTTTGTTTCTTTAGGTCCCTATGTAGCGATTCAGCGACGCTTATAACCATTCGTTGCGGGTAGCCTGCTGCCTTCAGTCGCAAAACCTGTTGCTCAAAGTTCTTCTTCATGAGGTGAAAACATGACTTCTTAAACGAATTAAAAAGGCACATTCGTGCAACAGACCTCTTCACTACTTTGGTATGGGCAGAAGAGAAAGGCAACAATGGCTTTTTGCTCCTGGGCTCATAAAGCCAACAAACGTGGTCATCTTAAAATTGCAACAACAGATCTAGAAACCTGAGCGTATCACCATAGGGCACTTCATGTGTAAGTTTCAGAGGCTGACAAACTGTCTCAAATACTCCAAGTGTCAAAACAGCAACACTTTGAAACTCTTTGGCATCACACTTAAAAAAACCAAATAATAATCCACAAACTTGAAGATTTTTAAAACCTTAGTTCCCGACTGAAGGCAGCAGGCTACCCGCAACGAATGGTTACAAGCGTCACTGAATCGCTACATAGAGACCTAAAGAAAAAAATAGGCAGCATATTAACACTTCCCTGCCACAGCATAGAACAGCTGTTGTCCCCTATATCCATAGTGTGGCACACAATCTTAAAAAGATTGGTAATAAGGTGGGCGTCCGAGTGGCTATGTCTGCTCCTGAAAAACTGTCCAGAATATGTCGCCAAACTTGTCCTGTTTCAAAAGAAAAGAAAGGTTGCCAAATTAAGCATCGCAAAAGTATGTTGAGTGTGCACAGTCTGTTGTTTACAGAGTGCCCTTGTCATGTGGTCTTGTTTATGTGGGAACAACCGAAAGATGCATTAACGAAAGGCTAAAAGAGCACCACAATAAAGTGCAGAAGGGTACTGATGGTCACTTGGCGATCCACAGTAAGGAGTGCGGTTGTGTGCCTTATTTCGATAACACGTGCGTACTGTATCGAGACAGAGATTTGTTAACCCGTTTGATAGTAGAAGCGGCTGAAATGACACGTGATGATTTTGATTCTGTTAGTGCACCCTCTATCTCGCTCACGCGGAAAGAACTATGTTTTTTGGACGGGGTGATAGACAATAACGGATAGTAATGTACGGGACTGGCACGTGTGCTTTTTGTTGTTTACCATTTTTCTTTTCTATTCATTTTTTAATTCTTTTTCTCCTTTCATCCCCTTTATAAACTCTGACGTTCGCAATAAACGTTAAGTTGAAGTTAAGCGCTCGTGTTGTGTGTTCTTTGTAATAGTGGCTGCTCTTCCTAGAAAGATGGATCCTTACCAACTGGCCCGATACAATTGTTTATTGATTTACACATCTGTTACTTTTCATATTATCTTGCGATTTTCAGCCTGATTGTCTGGCTGCGCAGATGCCTAGGTGTGCCACGTGACAAGGTTGGCTGCTTGATACATATGTGTGCCTTCTAATAACTTTTCACTTGCGAGTTCATTGTCTATGTCGTTTTATAGCCCTCATCTGTTTTTTGCACTCCAAGCATGAAGTACCAAACTGCTCAACTCTCTTTTCTTATTACGAACATGTTTTGGTGTTATAATCCCATACTCAGTGTCCTCTGTGATTTGTCCAGTCGTTCGAACTGCCGTGCTGTTTTATCGTCATATATTAGCACTAATTCACCCCCTTAAAGACTGTCAGAAGCTTCAGCATGAATATTGCCGTGCTCGAAACAGACAGCGAACGAAGACGATGAGCGCGCCAAAAGGGACACTGAAGAAGACGACGTCCTGTTGTTTAGGTCTCTTGCTATTGGCTCCTGCATAAAAACACAGGCCATTGGTTCTCTGACTGAACGTTTCGGTGATCTGCTTACGTTGAGCCGTGACAATATTAACTTGCTGTGCAGAACAGAGGGTCAGAAGACACACCTTTCTCTATAATGTTTGAAAGCGCTCAAGTTGCTGTGTGCGATCAATTCAAGATCTTGTATTTGTGGTTTTTGAGATTGAAAGGTTCACTTCATTTCTGTGGCAGCAGATGCCATTTGTACTTTTGCAAGTAAAAAAAATGAGCTCCTCCCATGCTACCATTTCTTCTGGTTACAATCATAAGTATGTAAGAAGCCTGAAATTTATCACGGCTTTTAACTCCTACATGACACCATTCTCCAAATTTAAAATGAAATAAAAATGAAATAAAATAAATATTTAAAATAAAATATTTAAAACAAAAAGATAATCTACCGAGCGTAAGTAAATAGTACATGAAATGCAGTCAAAAATCGATAAAATTATGACAATGATTACACATTATTTAAAGATTAAAAGATCGATGGGACTAATCAGGAGCGCAATGTTTGAACTCACACAGTGAGGTGAAGGTTTCAGCCTCAACCGGCAGAGCTTTTCACACATAGAGTAGAGAGAAACACATAGAGTAGAGAGAAATGGAACAGCAGGTAAAAAAATGCTTGAAGACGACATCATTCAACCATCAAAAACCCCTTGGGCATCGCCTGTTTTTCAAGTCAAGGACAGCAGCCTGCGTTTCTGTGTGGACTATCGAAAGCTAAATCAGGTTATAAAAAGATTTGTACCAGCTTCCCCGCATAGATTATTCGATTGAGAGGCTTCGTAACACACGTTAATTCTCTTCCATGGACTTAAAGAGTGGAGATTGGCAAATGGAAGTGACCTGAGGAGTCGTGAAAAAACCACTTTCGTGACGCCACACGGACTGTACGGATTTAAAGTCTTACCATTCGGCTAGTGCTCCACGCCTGCTACCTTCCAGCGTCTCATAGATACCGTTCTCTCTGGGCTTAAATAGAGAACCTACCTAGTATACCTTGACGATGTCATTGTGTTTTCTACAACGTTTGACGAACACCTTGAACGATTGCAAATGGTCTTGCAGGCTATACGGGCCGCAGGCCTGACGCTCAAGCCGGAGAAATGTCACGTCTGCTTTGAGGAACTGCAGTTTCTGGACCACGTCGTCAGTTACGCAGGAGTTCGTCCAGATCCCGAGAAAGTTGCCGCCGTAACACAGTTTCCAACACCATTAGATAAACAGGCAGTCAGGCGTTTTCTGGGTCTATGTGCACATTATCGGTAGTTTATTCCAGATTTTGCGTGCATTGCGTCACCTTTAACTCGTCTCACGACGGACGACGTTGCATTTGTTTGGGGCGACGAACAGGAAGCTGCTTTCAATGACTTGCGGCAACGTCTACACACGACCCCCGTGCTTGCCCATTTTGATGAGACAGCCCCTACCATGCTCCATACTGACGCCAGCAGTGTTGGCCTCGGTGCTGTGCTTGTGTAGCGCTATAGGATGACGAGAAAAGAGTGATCGCTTACGCAAGCAGAACTCTGAAGCAAATTCTCGACCACTGAGAAGGAATGCCTCGCCGTTGTGTGAGCAGTTATGAAATATCGCCCATACTTGTACGGCAAAAGCTATCAGTGACCACCATTCGTTGTGTTGCTTAACACGTCTGAAAGATCTTTCCGGGCGATTGGCACGCTGGAGCCTTAGAGTACAGGAATTCGATATAACGATGATGTATAGGTCGGGAAAACGACACACGGACGCCGACAACCTGTCTCGATCACCAATAGAGTCGGCTGCTTCTTTTGAGGAAGAGTAAGCGTTCCTCGGAATCCTCGACATGTCATCTATTGCAGATCACCAGCATGACGATTCTGAAACACTTGCATTGATTAATTATTTTAAAGGACGAAGCCAGAATGCGCGCAAAGCATTTGCAAGAGGACTATCGTCGTTCTCTATGCGCAACAATGTCATTTACAAAATGAACTTCTCGTCAGATGGGTCCACCTACCTTCTTGTCGTTCCTACCTCTCTTCGTTCTGAGGTGTTGCAATCGTGCCACAATGAGGTCACATCTGGACATTTGGGCTACACGCTCACACTGAGCAGAGATCGAGGGAGGTATTACTGGCCTAGACTCACCGCTGCCCTGAAGCATCCTGTTCGGATCTGCCTCGATTTGGAGCGGTGCAAGTTACCACCCACGAAACCAGTCGGTTTGCTACATCTTGTCGAGATCCCAACAACGCCATTTGACCAGATCGAAATGGATATTTTGGGCCCACTTCCTACCATTAATGTTGGTGACCACTGAGTTATAGTGGCGACCGACTACCTTACCGGCTACGCCGAGACAAAAGCCATCCAGAGAGGCACAGCAGAGGAGGTGGCCCGGTTCTTTATTGAGAACATTGTGCTGAGACATGGTGCGCCATCGATCGTTATAACAGATCGCAGAATCGCGTTGACAGCTGCGCTTTTATATCACGTGTTGGTGCTCAGCGGTACTATTCATCGCAAGTCGACAGCTTACCATCCACAAACCATCGGGTTGACCGAGTGGCTTTAGAAAACTCTGGAAGACATGCTTTCAATGTATGTGGACATCGAACACAAAAACTGGGACGAGATTCTCCCTTACATAACGTTTGCATACAGTACTGCTAAACAAGAAGCCACACGGATGACCGCATTCAGCCTTGTTCACGGACGAGAAGTAAGGATGATGTTGGACGCGATGCTGCCACACGAATGCGATGAAGACGAAATGAGTGCTGACGTGTTTACTCAACGCGCCGAGGAAGCCAGGCAGCTCACACGTCTGCGAATATACTAACAGCAAGAGTACGACGCAGATCCCTATAAACTACGTCATACACCTGTAAAGTACAAAACCGGTTACAGGGTATGGGTGTGGACGCCTGTATGAAGACGGGAACTATCCGAAAAGTTGCTCAGAAGATACTTCAGACCGTATCGAGTGCTGCGACGACTAAGGGACGTTACCTACGAAGTCGTCCCGGACAGCCCAAACTGTACAAGGCGTCGCCAGCACCGACCTGAACTTGTGCACGTAGTGTGCATTAAGCCATACGTCAGCGAGTGACTCTGCGGGGCACCGTCGCTTGTACAAAGTGACGTTATGTGCGAATCACTGGCTCATCGGGGCGATGCTCTTTTAAGAGGAGGCAAATGCCGCGCTCGAAACACACAGACAACGAAGACGATAGGCGTGCCAACAGTCTCGTGAAAAGGGACACTGAAGAAGACGACGTCCTGTTGTTTAGGTCTCTTGCTATTGGCTCCTGCATAAAAACACAGGCCATTGGTTCTCAGACTGAACGTTTCGGTGATCTGCTTACGTTGAGCCGTGACAATATTAACTTGCTGTGCAGAACAGAGGGTCAGAAGACACACCTTTCTCTATAATGTTTGAAAGCGCTCAAGTTGCTGTGTGCGATCAATTCAAGATCTTGTGACTGTGGTTTTTCAGATTGAAAGGTCGACTTCATTTCTGCGGCAGCAAATGCCATTTATACTTTTGCAAGTAAAAAAAAATGAGCTCCTCCCATGCTTCCATTTCTTCTGGTTACATTCATAAGTATGTAAGAAGCCTGAAATTCATCACGGCTTTTAACTCCTACGTGACATCACTCTCCATATTTAAAATAAAATGGAAATAAAATAAAATAAATTAAAATAAATATTTAAAATAAAATATTTAAAATAAAAAGATAATCTACCAAGCCTAAGTAAATAGTACATGAAATGCAGTCAAAGAACAATAAAAAATATGAGAATGATTACACATTATTTAAAGATTAAAAGATCGATAGAACTAATCAGGAACGAAATGTTTGAACTCACACAGTGAGGTGAAGGTTTCAGCCTCAACAGGCAGAGCTTTCCACACATAGAGTAGAAAGAAATTTCCTACTGTTTGTCCGTAATTTTTACGCATTCGAGGCAGGCTAAACTAATTGAGAGTGTTCCACGACGCCACGTAGGGCGTGTTCGAGGCAGTTGTTACACCTGTAACACTTCTCTTGCCTAAAACTGAAAGAAAAGCTTTCGGTTCAGTCTCAACCCTACTCTGTCATAGTAATTTGAATGCCATTGAAAACAGGAAAATATTACTTGTTTTTATTCTCCATCTCCTACAACATTCGTCAAATACAAAGGCTGGACAGTTGTGTGCTTTACACTGGAAAATTTTCAGTGTATGAGTATACACTATTGACTAGTTTACATTTTGCTCCTTTAGGTACTCAACACGAGTCTCCCGTTGTACTTGTACTCCTACTGCAGCAATATTTTTGGTCTGGACAAATGCGAGGACGAGAATTGCACCGTTGAAACTTACACCTGTGAACACATGCGTAAGATCATGCTCACCAACACCACCTACAATTTTACACTCTCATTGCGGAATAACAAAACAATGTGGTAAGAAAATTTTTGTTTTATTTTATAAGCCTGGTGGCTTATTTATTCTAGCACAAGTAGCTAAGCAAAAGACGAGCTACGGATGAAACTAAAGCTGCAGATCATTGCACCGAGTGATATTAGCTGCTGAAAAACTACGGCGGAAAAAATTGTGAATGGCTCATCAAGTAACAGAACTGTTTAAATATTATGAAAGAGTGTCTTGCGAAAAAGAAGAATGAAGAAGAATTTTACATTGTGGTTTCAATGGGGAAAAAAGCCATGCAGGATTTTCGTCGTAATAACATAAAAACAATTGAATAAGCATATCAAAGTAATCGCGTACAATGTCAGCGGGATTGTTGTTAGAACAAAAACTACCACGGAACATGCTGCGGGATCGAGGAGCTGCCACGGGAACAGTTCACATTACACCGAAGGTGCCGTAAAAAATGTTACAGATCTAACTTGGTGTTGCAATTGTTTTAAATGCGAAGCATTTCTTAGCGAACTTCGCCGACGTATCTATCTATATGAGCGTATTGAGCGTATCTATCTATATTTTTATCTATCTAGCCGACTACGACTTTTAGCTCTCCTGGCCATTTCGATAATGATATCGATACTATACATGATATCTATATGAAGAATATATTTAACGAGTCATAACGTGAAAATCATGATGTGAGAGTCATGAATGACACGATTTACATTTCATGGTCGTGCAGCTCTTGCGGTGGTTTCGTTTAAATGGCTTGTTGCAAAACTAGTATGGTATGACATGTGAACATGGCAAAAACAAACGACCGACGCTAACATGAAAATCGTGACATGCGTGTCATGTAACAACATGACTACATGCCAAGCTCATGATGGCGCTCGCGGCTGCTTCGCTAGCGTCACATATACCAAATTTGGTATTACGGGACATGAATGAATTATGATGATACTGGTGCAAACATGGTAAACATGATATCCGTGTCATGTAACAACAAGATTACATGCTACGCTCTTGATGTGCTCCCGGTCGTTTCGCCAGCTTCCCATGTTCCAAACTCTATAATATGTGACGCGAATAAACGAAATAGGTAAATAACACATACAAACATGATAGTCACAATATGCCTGTCATGTAACTACATGCCACACTGACTAAATGCCACACTACAACCATATATGGCTACATGCTTCACACATGCCAAATTGGGCATTACGCGACGCCAATGGAAGACGAAGGTTTGTGACTGGTGCAAACATTATAATCGTGCGATGTGTTTCATGTGAGAACATGACTACATGCCGCAGTCAAGGCGCCAATACATTTCGACGTGACGCGGTGCGCGTGCTCACCGGCGTTCATGTCGACGCGTCACGCCGGCGTTCCGGCGCCAGGCACTGGTCCTGCCATATACTCGTGGGCGCGCGCCGCGCTGCGTTGCTTTGACGCATACGCGTTTGAGCGCGTCCAGTATCCCTCTGTCATGAGAGGTGGGAGACGCAGTATCGTCTGGGTAACGCATCGGTTCGAAATTCGGCATGTCACATTTTGCACCAGTTGCCTTCAGGCCGCGCCGACGGACGCTGGTCGCGCCGGTCGCGCCTGGCGTCAGACTACAGAGTTCTCACGTTTTGCTAACGTAGCTTCGTTGTGCCCAGCGTGCGCGCGTGTCAACGCTACATTGGAGTAATTGGGCTCTTTATGATGCGCTCACGGCAAATTTGCTAGCTCCACATATACCGAATTCGGTGTTAAGTGACGTCATTGGATGGCGAAAGTATATGACTGGTGCAAATATGATAATTTTGACACGTGTACCATGTAAGAACACAGCATACCACGGTCATAGCGTGCTCGCGCTCGTTTCGCTAGCTCCACATATACTAAATTTGGTATCACGTGACTTAAATAGATGACGGTAAACGACACATCCAAACATGATAGTCATGAAACGGAAGTCATGTACGGCATCATTCACCTCCATATAACAACGTTGTGCTCATTTTAAAATGACATATCAACCTTCCTGATTCCTGCTTCGCATATGATTGATTCTCACTGTACATGGGATCAGCCAATTTTTTATGCATAGCACTCAGCTAGCACTAGCCTGTGCTGTAATTTTTGCTTTGAGCAAACACCTGTGACCTGTATTGACACCTTTTTTCCAATTGACAAGGATGCTCATATTTTGGTCTCACCAGGCTCGGCCGACACATTAGCGTGTAAGGGTTGTGTTATGGGTTATCACAACTTTGGCAATATTTTCAAAGTAGACATGTTCTTCTTACCACGAGGAAGCGCACGCTATGGTAGAACCATGTGCATGTCAAAAGCAGCTGGCGTAGTCATATCGCGAAAAAGCTTAACTATGGCTTGCGAAGACTATTTTGGGCATACGTAATTATTAATACATTATTATAAAATAGAATAGCCCCTTCTTTTTCTACAATTATTGTTGTTCTCAGATTTGTGGCAGTAGTCTAAAGCGTTGCATAGCAATGGCATCTCTCACTATCACGCAGAAGACCTGGTTTAGACAGCGAGTGATTTCTCCAAGTATTTTGTTTCATCAAAACCTCTCAGAAGCTGACAACGACGCCAACGCGGAGACGCCCTCTTTGTGATACGGCGTCTATAACCTTTTTGTGAAAAATTTTCATAGACGGTGTTAATTTAGAAAATACGAATTCTGGTGCGCACAACTATACCACTGGCCGTAATATGCTGGTGAGTGCCAAAAATGATTTGCTAATCATTTTTGGCAGTGTTTCGTAACGTCAGTGGTAGGAAAGAGACAGCATTCATGTTTTCACCCACGAGTTTTGTTCGTGACAAACTCAAGTATTCTTATCTAAGTATACCATATTGAAAGTGTACGTCTTCATATGTCAATGATCCCGCAAGATCAATCTGCAATGTCCTGTTGGGCACGACAACGAAACCAGTCTCGTATCGCCGCATTTACGGTACAAGTAGCTGATTATTTATCTTAATTCTGCAATGATTCGCATTGCTTTGTGCGCTCTTATGGCAATGAGAGAGCCCTGAAAATAGCGATAGGAAGGTATAACTAATTTTAATAGAATTTGTCAATTATGTGAACAAATAGAATAATATACAGGCACACATTTCTCTTGCCAGCATATCGGCACCTTCGGAAGAGACAGGCACGCGCAAATGCACTACGTAACCTTTTTCTTTATCTCTGTGGGCAATTTAGGAGTTCGGCTGCAATGCAGGTACCCTCACAGACCAATATATTGCAATATATTCATTTTATAACAGGCGGCTGATATCGCACCCGCCCGAGGGCACAAACTTGTTTGACAAAGCTTGTCGGTGTCGCAGGTTGACGAAAGAAAGGACTTTCTTATTCACACTTCGTAGGCAGTACCCCACATGCTGATGCGCATGTGCGCGCTGAATCTGTGCCATCACACGTGACCCGATTGGGAAGTTGACAAAGGCACCACGTTGGATTGTTCGCAAGGAAGTGTTCTCCCACCTGTTTGCGCCGCTGTATGTAACCAGACCGCACACCTCACAACCCACCTCTGCCCTTCACTATACGCCATCTGCTTTGTTTTTTAGTTGCGGAGGATCTTATGCCGGGATATGTGCCTCGTAGTCCTGGTGGTGGTGGTGGTGGTGGTGGTAGTGGTTAGAAGAGGGAGAACGCACTTATTATCTGCAGCCTGGTAGGGAGCATGGCGCAGTGCCTGCGAGAAAAGGGAAAGGGAGAAGAGTGGATAGAAGAGAAAAAAAATGGCAGATCCCACGTACAGTGGTAATCGATGATATGCAAAGCAAAAAAAAAGAAAGGTTGATATGTCACTTTAAAATCAGCACAATGTTGCGAGCTGAAGGTAAACGATGCCGTACACGACTTCCGTGCCATGATTATCATGTTTGGATGTGTCGTTTACCTTCGTCATCTATTCACGTCACGTGATACCAAATTTAGTATATGTGGAGCTAGCGAAACGGCAGCGAGCACGCTTTTAGCGTGGTATGTTGTCATATTCTTACACGACACGCGTGTCAGGATTATTATTTTTGCACGAGTCATATATTTCGACATTCATTGAAGTCACGTATCACGAAATTTGGTATATGTTGAGCTAGCAAAACGACCGGGAGTGCCTCATGAAGGGTCCAATATGCTCCAGTGTGGCGGGTCCAATGTAGATTGCATCATGAAGGGCCCAATATAATCCAATATACTTCAACATAGCGACGCTACGTTAGCAAAACGCGAGCACTGTACAATCTGATGCCAGGTGCGACCAGCGCGACCACCGTCTGTCAGCGCAGCCCGACGGCAACCGGCGCCCCGCCATGGTGGTCTTGTGGCTAAGGTTCTCGGCTGCTGACCCGCAGGTCGCGGGATCGAATCCCGGCTGCGGCGGCTGCAATTCTGAGGGAGGCGGAAATGCTGTAGGCTCGTGTGCTCAGGTTTCGGTGCACATTAAACAACCCCAGGTGGTATAAATTTCCAGAGCCCTCCTCTACAGCGTCTCTCATAATCATATGGTGGTTTCGGGACGTTAGACCCCACATATTGATCAATCAAATGAACGGCAACCAGCGCAACCTTCGCACCGGTGCGTTACCCAGACCACATTGCGTCTACCTTTTCTCGTGACGGAGGGATGCTGGACGCGTGAAAATGCGCATGCGTCAAAGCAACGCAGCGCGGCGCACGCCTGCGGGTATATGGAAAGCTGGCGCCTGGCGTCGCAACGCCAGCATGGTGCGACGAAATGAATGCCGGTGAGCACGCGCACCACGTCACATCGAAATAGATTGGCGCCTTGACTGTGGCTTGTAGCCAATTTCTTACATGACACGCATCTCACGATTATCATGTTTGTAGCAGTCACATACCTTTGTCATCCATTCACGTCACGTAATACGATATTTGGCATACGTGAAGCTAGCAAAACGGCAGCGAGCACATCATAAGGGTGGCATGCAATCATGTCGTCACATGACACGCACGTCGGGGTGATCATGTTTGGATATGTCATTTACCTGTGTCGTCCATTCGCGTCGTGTAATACCCTGTTTTTACATGTGAAGCTAGCAAAACGGCCACGAGCGCATCATGAGCTTAGCATGTACTTATATTGTTACATGACACGCATCTCATGTTTATCATGCTTGCACCAGTATTATACCATCGTCATCCATTCACGTCCCGTAATACCAAATTTGATAAGAGTGAAGCTAGCGAAACGGCCACCAGGGCATCATGAGCGTGGCATGTAGTCATGTAGTTATATGAAACGCATCCAATGATTATCATGTTTGCCCCAGTAACATATCTTCCTCATCCATTCACGTACCATAATATCAAATTCGGTATATGTGACGCTGGCGATACGACAATGAGTGCATCATGAGTGTGGCATGCAGTCATGTTGTTACAAGACAGGCATGTCAATTATTTGGATGTTAGGGTCTGTGGCTTGTGTTCGCTATGCAGTCATGTCATACCATACCAGTTTGGCAACATACCTTGTGAACGAAATCACGGCGAAAGATGCACGGACATGAAATATAAATCATGACAATAATGACATACATGTCATGATTTTCACGTTATGAGTAGTGAAATATGTTTCTTGTACAGTCATGATATGCCCTACCAAGTTTGGTATCAATACCATTATTTAAACGGCCAAGAGAGCTAAAGCTTGTAGGCGGCTAGATAGATAGATAGATAGATAGATAGATAGATAGATAGATAGATAGATAGATAGATAGATAGATAGATACGTTTAATGTCGCCAAAGTTCGCTGTGAAACGCTTCGCATTTAAAAAGGTCAAGTCAGCAGTGGCGCAGATGTCTTAAGCACGGCAGTCCGGCAGCAGGGATAGGGGTGGCAAAGGTCCTGTTCTGAGCCGTAGGCCGCGATTGTCGTCTCGTCAAGAAACTCCACCATGCTCTGGAGCACTGGTTGATGGGTACGAGAACGGAAGAGCAGGTGTTCCAGGGTGGTGGCAGGAACGCCATGTCTCTGGTAAGCTGTGATGATCCTCGAGCATTCTTGTGCCAATGCAGGGCTGGCACAGAGGAAGTGCTCGAGGGTCGCGTGGCCGCCGCAGCGGCTGTGGGCTGAGAAGGTGCAGTGTTCCTTGCGGTAGCAGTGGGCCACGGTCCACAGGCTTCCGGTCCGCAGCCGCAGCTGGTCGGCTCATCTCCTCCTGGTAAGGCCTGTCACGGGAAGACGCCTGGGTCGCCGCTTGGCCAGTCTCTGGCCTGTATTGACCGAGGCGAGGAGCTTCTTCATGCGAGCAAGCGTATAGTCCCTGGCCGCCACGGCTTGGGTGATGGGGGGGAGGGGAGCCCAGCTGGTATGCTGCCTTGGCCAGCGTGTCCACCCCTTCGTGGGCCGTTTCACCGATGCGCATACATGTCCCCTCCCACTCTCTTTCTTTCCTAACACCCCTCCTAATCTCTCGCATCACAACGCCAACGCAGGCAGAGTCTAACAACCTACGCTCGCGTTTCCTGTATCTCTACTATTTATAGACATCGCTCCTTGTGGCGTTTACATCACCATTGCACATGCATGTCCCCGCTCTCTCTCCTTTCCTACACTCAACCTCATCTGTCATCTCGACGCGCTTACGCAGGTAGCGTCTGCTAGCGAGTTTCTTGGTTAAAAACATTGGCCTTGTATTTGCATGTTTCATTGCAAACGTCGTCGAAAGACGATAGTCTTGCGCCTGGAGAGAGTGAACGGAACGTTTATTTGATGTTATGCGTTAGAAAATGGGTGAATGGTAGTCTGGAGGCGCTCCGTTAGAGTGCCTCGATGCGTGCTGCGGAGGTGAACGAGTGCATCTAGGTACGTCACACGTGATACATGAGTGCTATCTGGCAGTTATCTTGGAAAACAAAGCGAGTGGCGTGCGCGCCCATCTCGGAGGTGATAAGGTGTAGAATGCAAAGCGACGAGTAAGTGCCACGACCATGTCGTCTTAGCAAAGCGTTGGAAGCACCTACCTCTTTGTGCAAGCGTTGTATTGTCAGCGCAGCGTAATAAACGCTACGGTACTTGGAATTACCATGGTCCTTTATTACTTTTTTTCTAGTCATGAATCTCCCGCCAAAGTTTCATATAGAGACAAAAGTGGACACCACAGGTACCACCGTAAGCAGGAGATAATCGATCGGCCGCACTTGGCAGGGCTGTAGCGCGCTCGTAGAAGTGTTTCCCATCAAACACACTTCTTCAGCTATTAGCGGCGAAACTCCTTATAGCGGCACCCGTTCGTCCCCCGTAGTATGTAACAAGTATAACATTTTGGCCTCCAAGGTGGTGCCGGGGAGAGACTTCTTCTGTGCGTTGTTGAACAATAAAAAATAGTGCTCAATGTACATGTCAATGGCTGCTAATGGGGAATGAGAGACAGGAGCATTCAGCTTTTAGTTAACGCGCAGGCTGCGATCACCATTAGCAGCCATTGGCATGTACATTGAGCACTATCTGACAAGAAAGGGTTGCTACGTAATATTCGCTGGGTGTAACCTCCTTAGCTTTAGAAAGGTTTAGCGAGCGTTGAGCCGCAGTGCCATGAATACAATGAACTTGTATATACCATGAATGAACTCGAGGTGGTTAAAATTAGGAAGTAGATACGAAGCGCAAGCCGTAAGAAAGTAAAAGCCGAATTCTCCGCCTCTCATTTCCCATTAGCAGCCATTGGCATGTACATTGAGCACTATCTGACTGAAAAAAATTTGCTACGTCATACTCGCTGGGCGTAACCTCTTTGGTTTTCGAAAGGTTTAGCGAGCGTTCGGCCGCAGTGCCATGAATACAGTGAACTAGTATATACCATGAACTCGAGGTGGTTAAAGGTGGGAAGAGGACCCGAAGCGCAAGCCGTAAGAAAGTGTGCGTGTGCCACCTCTCGTTTAGTCTTTGGAATTTCCGCTGGATGGCGGTGCTTCTATATGGGGAATATATGATGAAAAGATGCGAGATGGTGTTACTTAGAGTGTTGAATAGATGGACGAACGGACACATAGACAGATGCATGGATGGACGCATGAACGGACGCAGGGGCGGCTGCATGGACGAACGCAGGGACGCACGCACGAACAGACGCACGCACGGACGGGCTGATCGACGCATGGACGATCACACTGACGGACACATGGACGGACGGAAGCAAGAACGAATGGACGGACGAAATCTTCGCCCCACTCTCCATCATTCACTCCGTGGATATGCTGCCATTTTTTTTTCGTTCTCCACGCTCTCGCTAGTAAATCGTAGCAGCTATTGGTATTGTTAAATTCACCCATGAAGCGCGTCATCAAATTGCCTAGGTATTTGATATCAGGCAATGTGTAGTGCCATCATCACCATCATCATTTCTCAATCACCGCGCCGCGCCTCTCGCGCAGCTGATGCTAGCTCGAGCTGCGCGAGGATTAGAACGAGCTCACGCACCTGGCGCGTCGGACGGGGACAGCTACCGCGGTTCGGCTTCGGGCGTGGAATAAAGTGGCGCGATCGGCACGGCCCCGTCGGCTGCCTACGACGCCGTCTCATGTCTCTCTTCTCTCGCCGCTACATTGGTGACCCGGAGAACACGCCCTTCGCCGAGCGGCCCGCGGCCATGTTCCCGCAACTCTGCCCGCCAGTGCCGCCGTTCCAATCGACCTACCCCAAGGTATGGTTCATGCAGCTCGATGCCGTTCTGGCATTGAATGGCGTCACGGACCAGCCGCTGATGCACGCCATTCTTCAAGACGCCTTTTCGGTAGAGTTGCGTCATCTCTCTGGCACTTCAACCTCCAGCCAGCAGCCTTACGATGACCTCTGCTCTGCGGTGCTTGCTAGCTATGGCCTCACCTACCACCCGCTGCCGTTCACGCGTGACTTACAGGTTTCGTCTGCGTCGCAGCGCGCGGTGTCCTCAGGCCCGAAAGTCTTCACTGACCGGGACCTAACTTCCCCGACTACGTCTCCTACAACATCTCGTCCGGCCACTATCAACGCGAGTCCCGCGTACGAATGCCCATCCGACGAGGTTCAGAACATTCGTGCTGCACGCGACCAGTCCGCCACAAAATCCGACGAGCTTCTTCAATACGTTCCTGTAGCCAACGACCGGGTCGCCACGAGGTGCATTTTTTCGAAGTCCTCGGCCGATTGTCCCTCGGGCACTCTCGCCACCCGCATGTCTTCTCCGGCCTACACAGACCACGATTTCTCAGACATGTCAGACTCCACGACGGCTTCATCGCCGCATGCCCCGGAGTCTGCCAAGACTACGGATATCCTCACGCTCACTATTCGCCCCTTGGTCGCGGAGACTTCAGCGTCGACGATGTCCGAAGGCGCCTCCCCACCCACCTCGACGCTCTCTGCGTCCTTCCAGCAGCGACCATCTTCAGCCCCGCAGTCTCCCGCAGCCGAAGTTAAAGTCATAAGCCGTCAACCACAGCCAAACTTCCGAGAGGCTGCGACTATGACTGACGCAGCTGAGGACGACGTACCTGGCGCGCCTACGGCACTGCAGATTACATATGCCACACATGCTGTAGAGGTTGTCATCGATCATGCAGACCTGCACACCAACCCTCATGCGCGGAGAACCGATGGTCTTTCAGGTGTGCCACCCGATCCTCCATCAAAGCTCACGTCTTCTGAGCTTCACGACTATTCCCCAGAGCATTTGGCGCCGGATGCAGTCCGCCACACAGGCTGGTTGGTAACAACAGCGACGACGTGCGGTCCAACTGCATATCTGCCGCCCTTGATAGTATGCCAACGAAATCATCACGTTCGGCATAATACAGAGAGGCCCTTTTTCAAGCCTCTTGCTAAACAGTCATGTGTTGCAGCCTTGGCCTTCAAGATGGCGCAAACACCTACGAGGTTTTCCCGACGCAAGGGCCAACCACTTGCCGTGCACATGACTAGCCGCAATGCACGGCGTTTCCGCATCCGTCGACTCGACCACACGCCCCGGCATGCCGGTCGCAGTGCTACACGGAGGCCGGTGTTTCATCGACAGAGACGTCCGCACCAGCACGACTGCGACGCTGCTCCTTGTCGACAGCATGCTCGGCACCCTGTGCGCTGTCCGAGACCCCGCTGTGGCTGTGAAACTTCAGTGCTCGGTCATCATGGGTGCGTTCCGATCCTTCACACTATTTCGCCCACATTGCCGGTGCGAGCTCTTCAGCGCCTGTCCACAGTTCCAGCTGTGGGCACGTTTGTCAGCCGCGTCTACTCGAAACGACGGGTGCGCATTCGAATGGTCCCGCCGCGTAATTGTGGGATGGACGTGTCTATGAACACAGCGACCCGGCACTTCCTTCTTCTTCCCTTGCGCTTCTCCCAGAGTCGCCCACCAGAGACACACCGCCTACTGATGGCCCATAAACGTTGACAACCTGGACTTGCCAAATGAACACTTTATGGATTGCCGTTCATGTATATAGCATTTGTCGCTCTCTTTCTTTTTCATATGCCTTCAAATCGCGCAAAGCGCTGGGGGGGGGGGGAGCTTTGTAGTGCCATCATCACCATCATCATTTCTCAATCACCGCTCCGCGCCTCTCGCGCAGCTGATGCTAGCTCGAGCTGCGCGAGGATTAGAACGAGCTCACGCACCTGGCGCGTCGGACGGGGACAGCTACCGCGGTTCGGCTTCGGGCGTGGAATAAAGTGGCGCGATCGGCACGGCCCCGTCGGCTGCCTACGACGCCGTCTCATGTCTCTCTTCTCTCGCCGCTACAAATGTTTTAACCGAGTCCATCTGTCAGGTGACGCACATTCGTAGCGTTCCTAAATTTCTCAATTCCTGCGTAGTCGCATTTGGTCTTAAACTGAACCCTTAGACTGGTTCTAGATGACTGAAAGGTTAACATAGTTTGCGCAAGAGATTGTGAAGCAGCCGTGTTGTGGCTGCACGTAACGTTCATTTTCGGAATAATTGTAACTTTATTCTATAGGGCATCACGAAGCAGTCAGTAAAGGTTCGCTGAAATTGTTATATCAGGGTCACTTGGCCTTAATAGCATTGAAATACCACTTGAGAGATATCTCCCAATGACCACAACTTCTAAATCCGCGTTTTAATTACTCACCCTGTTCCTCCTAATCGCACATAGTCATCTCAACCAGGAGCTTCCTTCAACTAAATTTTCCAATTTAAACGAACCAGTATTGCACGAAACTACATTGCCCTTTTTGAATATTTTTGAAGAATTTTTTTGCACTTAGCTATCTGTTCCAATCCAATTTCAGCTTTTTATGTGCAAGACGTTCCTGCCTAACGGAAACGAATCTGCGCGCTACTTACCTAGCAGTGGGTAACATTTTGAATTTTGCAACTATGTTATGCCTTGCAAGCAATTTTAGGCAAATATATTGGCATATTTTTTCTAGTTTTTTTTGTTGCTGGAAAAACTGGCACTCATCAAGAATTCCAAACTGTCATGAGCACAGGTACCTAGTTTATTCAAATCTGCATTTCGTGAACTGTGGTTGAAAGTTGGGAGATAGAGTGAACGACCCAACAAAATCACTAAAAAAGATTATGCCCCCTGTTTCTTCCCTTTTTTGCCCGGACAGTATAAACGACGTCTGCTAGCACAAAACAGTTTGTTTCGCTCACGCGCAAAAAAAATGCAGATGGCATTTAGTAAAAAAATTATTGGCCTCGTAGCTTCATGTTACACTACAAATGCTGTCAAAAGACGACAGTCTTGTGCTCGGAGAGAGTGAAAAAAACGTTTATTTGACTTTCTCCACAAGAAAATTTGTGAATGGTATTCTGGAGGCACTGCATTACAGTGTCTTAAGCGAGCAGCGGAGGCGAACGAGCGCATCAGGTCACGTCACAGGGGAGACTTGAGCGCTATCCAGCAGTTTTCTTGGAAAACAAAGCGCGCGTGCCCTGTGCGCCCGTCTCAGAGGTGATAAGGTGTAGAACGCAAGGCGACGGGTAGGTGCCACCGCCGTGTCATCTTAGCAAAGCGTTGGAAACATTTGCCTTTTCGTGCAAGCATTGCATGGTCAGCGCAACGTGACAAACGCTACGGTTCTTAGAATGACTTTTATATGTCTTTTCTAGTAAGAGAGACGCATACAGAATATTGACGTGTTGTTATTGTGCCTCAGATATGCGCAGTAATTGTTTTTTAATTGACAAGCGCACACGTATGAACGCCGAATCTTGAGCAATATTGGTGGGCGCTGCGTATGGGGCTGGTCGTTTGGAGTATCATTTAGCCACTTTGGTGCCATTAAGGGTACCGTTAAGGGCGAACAAGCGTACAAACGTACAGTCAGAGAGACAGACAGACAGACCAACCGTTTTGCGTCTAAGGTCCCCCAACAAAGACTATCCGTCTTCAAGAATGCAAAATTTCTGCCGTAGTTTTGTTTATTTCATTCCATTCCATTTTGCCATAGTGCTCACGAAATGCGCTCATCCACCAACACTGGCTGAAGAAGTGCGGTCGTAAAGCAGGATATTCTCAACGTTATTTATGTACACACTGGCACAGGCTATTTTGTCCACGGTGCCCCTTTTCACATGTTCTTCCACAATTAGCAAGAACCGCAATAATGTCTCTGATGGCATTAGCCAAAATCCTCTTGATTTGAGCCAATGCAGTAGGCTCTGCGGAGTGGCCTGTGAGTGTTTGGAGACAGAGGAAAGAAGGAAGAAAGAAAAAACTTTGTTAAAAAGAACCCTGCAGGGTTACCGTCTCAGGTTCAGGCCACACCGACGTTTTGTGCGGTGAGGCTCAGCCTTTCCACCGCTGTCCGGGCGCGCTAGATTGCCTACAGTTGGTCGTGCAGATCTGAGCTAGTATGCGCACTTAGCCAACGCTCCTCGAGAAGGTCCGGTTTTATATTGTCCTCTCAGTATATTACTGTGACCTGTGTGCATTGCCATAGAATATGTGTCATATCTGCGTGTTCGTTTTTGCAGAGGGTACCTTTTGTGGGTATTGTCTGGAATTTACTCTGTTCAGGTGTATTGGATTTGAAAAGGTTCTGGTTTGCAATCTTCGCCAATCTATTTCTCCAGATCTGTCTAGCTGTTTGTGTGGTGGCGGATATTCTTCTCGTTGTCGCTTATAATGTGCCAATATGTCATGATACGTGACCAGTCTGTCTCTGTCGTCTTGTATCGCACATTCATCGTCGCCTCCGTTGCCTCCATCGTCCCCATCGCCTCCACCGGAGAAGCCCCCTTTTGTGGTGGGTGTGGGGGGCCGGGCCGTCGCTGTCCGAGCCATGCTGTGTTAGTTCTCGCACGGTTCGGTGGTGTTCTCGTTGAGGTTTTGAGGAATGGTCGTGTCTTCGATGTTTAATTCCCTCATGTGCGCCGGGATCCACTTGAGGTATTTGGGTACAATTTTGCCGTTCCGGAAGTCTTCTGCTCTGCGGTTCAGGATTTTGGCTGCTTCAGTGGAAACCGATCCCTTTGTGAAATTCGTAATGGCCATCTTGGAGTCACTGATTATTTATCTGTCGTGTTTTAGGGGCGAAGCTCCTTAGGGCGTGGGCTGTGCGTCCCCTGTAGCCTGTATGTAGCCACCTCTAGTTTAGTTCTTGCAGTGTTCACTAGATGGCGGTACCGTCCCCTGTATGTAGCCACCTCTAGTTTAGTTCTTGCAGTGTTCACTAGATGGCGGTACCGTCTCCTGTATGTAGCCACCTCTCGTTTAGTTCTTGTAGTGTTTACTAGATGGTGGTACTTGTAGCTGATGATGAAAAGATGCAAGATGTTATAAACTAGAAAGCGGTGCTTGTAGTTGATGAAAGACGCGAGATCTTATAAAATAGGAATGATGTCACATATGGCGCGTGTCATTGGTTGAAGACAATCGTTCGATTTAGTGCGGCGGCGTACGCTAGGGGGAGCGTTGTAATAAAATCCGTTCGCTGTTGGCGCGCGCTCGGAGTCGCCGGATGGATAAGGCTGCACAGCGGAGAGAGCGTAAGGCGGCAGCAGCGCGCGCTCGCAGACAGAATTTCGATGGGCGAGCGCGCGAGGCAAGGGACATCGCAAGCCATCCATCGTCTAAGAACAAATAAAAGTTGATTTGTGTATATACACACACAGCGTTTCTCACGTCTTTACATGATGATCGACTGGGCGAATTACACGGAAGATTCACAGTTTACCGATGAATCCCTCCGGAGCTTCGCCCATTCATCATCATTCACCCCGTGAATATGCCGTAATTTTTTTTGACCATTGACTACGCCCAGAGCAATGTCCATTTTTTCCGCTGCCTCCGACGATCTGGTCCTTATGGAGCCCGCGGTCAAGGTCTTCCCTTTTGTGTCTATGACCGCCATTGCGAAGAAGGAGCCATGCACAACCCTATTACTGATATCTTTATTTCGGGAATACCGGGCGGTGTCTACAAAAAGCACACCCTCCCGCGTGCCATGGTTTTTCAGGATCATTTTCGCGCGGCTTTTTTGTCTCTCAACTTTGTGTGCAGGGTGCATATTTTTTGGGATGTTTTTCCGTAATTATCGCGCACCGGACGTCCGGGCGAATATGCGCCTTGGGACCGTTCATTCTGTGGTAATTAATGGAGATATTTTCCATGATTTGTCTACCCGCCATGGTTCCAGACAATCGTTCAAGTTGCGCTACCCTATGTGCTTCAGCGATCTCGTCCAGCGTGTTATGTACTACGAGTTGTAGCAGCCTTTCGTTCTTTGTGTATTGTGGTAGACCTAGCGCAGCTCTGTACGCTTTTCTAACCAGCGCGTCGACTTTGTCTTTCTCGGCTTTGTTCCAGTGGACGAACGCCACTATATACGTACGCGACATGGCTGATCGCGATGGCCTGGACGAGTCGTACAACGTTTCTTTCTTTAATGCCCCTTCGTTTATTGGATACTCTTTGTATTAGCCTAGCAGCCGCCATGACTTTCTTTTCCAGGTGCGTTGTAGTTTC
Source organism: Rhipicephalus microplus (assembly GCF_043290135.1). Lineage (NCBI taxonomy): Eukaryota > Metazoa > Arthropoda > Arachnida > Ixodida > Ixodidae > Rhipicephalus > Rhipicephalus microplus. The sequence continues at coordinate 89,979,100 of NC_134707.1, read as the reverse complement.
CCCATTGGTTCTCCTGGGTTCGATCCAGAGACACAGGACTCTGATCTTTTGAACCAAGGGTATCGCCGTGCAATTTTCAGTGGTTATCCTGATTCTTTTGTGTGATTCCACCACGTTTCTGCAATGCATGCCTAGTATTTTGGGGTGGTATGTAGCAGTTCTGATTTGGCCGGTGAGCATTCCATTCCGGTGCCATCCAGATGACTCTCGACTGCATCCACCGCCTCTTGAAGTCTATTCATCTCGCCTTCACTGGTGTCTTACGTAGTCCAAATCGTAATGTCGTCTGCATAAAATGTGTGATTGATGCCTTAGATTCGCTCTAATTTTTCTGATAATCCTATTATGACGAGGTTAAACAGCATCCGTGACACGACGGACCCTTGCGGTGTGCCAGCGCTGCCTATGTCCACTTGGATGCTCTCCTCCTCGTCCAGTCTAACCATGGCAGTTCTTCCCGTAAGAAAATTTCTGATGTACTTGTACGTGCGCTCGCCTAGGCCGAGTTGCGCGATTCGTTTTAGAATGGCTGTGTGCTCGAGCACGTCAAAGGCTTTCCTTAGATCTAGCCCGATTATTGCCCTCATGCCTCGTCCAGTGGGGTCTATGACTTGCTCCTTTAGTTGTATCATAGCATGTTGTGTGGAGAGCCCTCTTCCGAAGTCGATCATGTTGCTGTGGTATACGTTATTAGACTCAAGGTAGCCGTTAACCCTGTTCAGCCAAGCATGCTCCATTACTTTACCGATGCAAGAAGTCAGGGAGATGGGCCGCATGTTCTGTATTTCTAGGGGTTTACCCGGCTTAGGGATGAGAATTACGTCGGATTTCTTCCATTCGTCGGGTATCTCCCCGTTTCTCCAGCACTCGTTGATGAAGTCTGTCAAACGGCTCGTTCCCTGGTGGTCCAGGTTCCGGGGCATCTTGTTGGACAATTAGTCGCGACCTGGAGCTGACTTGGTCTTGATAGTCTGTAGGACTGCCTGGTTTCTTGCTGTGAAAAGTCTCTGTCAAGATCTTCGTTGGGAGAGCCCGAGTATTCCTGGTGTTCGACTTCCGGGGGTCTGCCGAAGTAGAACTGGACGATTTCATCACCCATCTGATGGATGTTCCCTTTATACCTGTGTTTTAACTTGGTAATTTCCACTTTCACCACCGTTTTGGTGGCCGATGGATTCAGCAGGTGCTTGAGGATTTTCCATGTCTTGCCTGTGTTTATGATGCCGTCCATGGCGTTGCAAACTTCATCGCATTCCTGATGGCATAGCTGGGTACAGTGTGTTTTGATGTGTTTGTTTAGCTCGGCGAGTTTTCTCCTTAGATTTCGATTGTGTTTTTGCCTATGCAGCCGTTTCTGAATAGATGTTTTGGCTTCGACAATGTGTGTGAGCCTGCTGTCCATCCGCATTGAGAGAGTTCCGCCACACTCATCTTCCTCGTCTCGTCGAGCCAACCAGTCATCCCACTCCATTTCGGTTGTGGCTTTTTCTACGTCTCGTAGAAGTTCCCTGCTACATTGTTCTATTTTTTGGATGGGTCCCTGTTCATTATCGTTTCTGCTTTTGCGGAATTTGTCCCAATCTATGCGCCTGATTGTTCATTTGCAATTCCTGGTAGAAGGATTGCCTAGGGCGATGCTGAGGATCCTCAAAGGTGTTTTCCCACGTGATTCGCCCGGCGTTCTTGCAGAGGGTTAAGTCCGGCGTGGTGTCCCTGTGAGGACCTACACCGATTCTGGTGTGCGAGGCTGAGTCATTCAGAATGTCTAGTCCGGCCTTTTCGATGAAGTCGGCAAGGTTTTTTCCTTTCTTTGAAGAGTGCCCATATCCCCACTGCGTGTGTGGAGCGTTAAAGTCTCTTCCAAGAACAAGTCGGTTGTCGCCTGTGGTATTCATCGTTTCGTTAATTAGTTCTTCGAAATTATGCTTTAGGCCCTTTTTAGATGGCCTGCTGTATACGTTTAGAACAAAAGTGCTGCTCTCCTTTTTGCATCGTGGCACGACTTCTATAAGAATGTGGTTGATATCCGTGACTTGTTTCGTAATGTGTGGGATAGCAACTAGCCCCTTCTTCACTTATGTGGTCACGACTATGTCTCTCCCCTTGCCTTGTGTGCGTTGTTTGTTGGTGGCATACCCGGCAATTTTGGCGTGGTCGAATGTCTCCTGCAAAATGATCACTTCAAGATTTTTTTCTTTTTGAGGTGATTTTGATTAGTTGCGCCATCGATGCTTTTTAATTATAAAGCCACGGCAGTTTCCCTGCAAGATGACGAGTTTTCTCATTTTGGTGCCCGCCATGTCTTAGAAATTTTCTTCTCTAGCTCTTCGAGCCACTTGTCCTCTTTTAGTGCCAGTGCCTTACTCTCCGCCTCACTGTCGCTATATCGCACGATCAGCATATCGAACATTTTCTCCATTTTATCCGACAGTTCGTTTATCATGGCCTCGAGGACGTCTGTTTTTTTGTGCTAGGACGGGGCCTCTTGACCTCTTTTTCAGAGTCGATCATTTTGCTCTTTGGTCTTCGTCAGTGGGGTTTTTCGCTTGGCGCCTGGTTGCTGTGTTTCCACTGCTACCATTTCTACCTCTTCATTCTCTCCCTCCCCTGTGGTTTTGATCACTGGCGTTGAGACAGCCGCGATGGCGGTCGACGGAGGCGACGTCTGTATCTGCATTTTCATGAGTATTTCATTAGGTGTTTACTGTAGTTCATCAATTTTTTTGCCGATTCACTGTTTTGCTTTTTTTTGCTTTTTTAGCTCCTGTCTGAGTAGCTTGTTTTCCGTTCTGTATTTCTCTACGCGTTTCTCTATGTCTCCGTAATTATCCCTAGAGTCTCTATTATTGCCGGACCTTGCCGAATCGCGATTGGCCACTACATCTGACCAGTCCACCTTTTCTGGCGTCTTCTGTTCTCCTTGCTGCTTCGTTGTCGCTTCGGGCGTCATTTCCCTCGAGGTGGATCTCCACCCGCTCCTTGTGCTGGGTCTGGTTCTGGACCTTGACCCCAAGTGACATAGTTCCCAGGCTCTCAGCCTGGACTTGAATCTGGATCTGGACCTTGATGTGGGCTGACGGGCTGGTTGTGTGTTGCTGCTTCCCCAGGAGTCTTGGTCTAGTGAGTCGGCTTCCCACTAGAGTTCTTCCTCATTTTTCCTCGCAGCCTACCTTCGTTGCTTTAAAAAGTATGGCGTCTCAAATTTATCCCTGAAAGTCCGGTCTGCCGTAGGGTGTGCGTCTCCTCAGAGCTTGCACTTGGGTGTGCATTCGTGGTCTCTGGTAGGATGTTTGCACCACACACCAGGCAAAACTTGCCTGTTGGTCTTAGGCACACATCGGGCCTGTGCCCGAGCCTCCCGAACTTTTTACAAAAGTCTGTTTGCTTCCGGTAGAGCGAAACTTTCATCATGATGCTGTTGAAGTAAGCCCATATGTAAAGCCTGTAAGCTTGTTGCCTTCGTACAGCAGTATCACGGTAGTCGTGCTCCTCAGTTTCTTGGCGTACGCCAATGAAGGGTTCCTCAAGTTCACCAGTGCATGCATGAGCTGATCATGTGTGTATTTCAAGGGAATGTTGCGGATTGTCCCCTTGGCCATGTGTTCCGGTGTCGAGACGTACGCGTTCGTCTCGTACTTCTTCCCGCTCATCTTTAAATCCTTGATTTTGACAAATTACGTCGCCGTCTTCTCATCCGGTGTGCTGATCACCAGAATATTTTGCTTAGGGTTGGGGCAGATTGTGAATATTTCGTTGTTGCTCACCCCTGCTTTTTGGCGTATCGCTTCGTCAAGGCTGGCTCTGCATGTGTGTCTAATGCTCAGCCCGTCTCTTGGTCTGACGATTACCTTGATGTCATCCACAGGTAGCCTTGGCATCTTGCTTGCTTGCTAACATAAATATCATGAGATGCGTGTCATGTAACAAGATGACTACATGACACGCTCATGATGCGCTCATAGCCGTTTTGCTAGTTTCACATGTACCAAATTCGGTATTACGTGACGCGAACAAACGGCATAGGTAAATTACACGTGCAAACAAGATAATCATGACATCGTGTCCTGTAACATGACTAAATGCCACACTCATGATGCGCTCGCAACCGTTTCGCTACCTTCGCATATGCCAAATTTGGTATTACGTGACGCCAATGGATGACGAAGGTATGTGACTGGTGCGAACATGATAGTCATGACATGCGTGTCACGTGAGAAAATGACTACTTGCCATAGTGAAGGCGCCAATACATTTAGACGTGACGTGGTGCGCGTGCTCACCGGCGTTCCTTTCGTCGCGTGACGCCGGCGTTGCCATGCAAGGCACCCGTCCTGCCTTATCCTCGCAAGCGCACGCCACGCGGCGTTGCTGTGATGCATGCGCGAGTTAGCGCGTCCGGCGCTCCTCCATCACGAAAAGAGGGAGGCGCAGTGTTGTCTGGGTAACGCATCGGTGCGAAATGCAGCATGTCACATTTCGCACCGGTTGCCATCGGGCCGCGCCGACGAACGCTGGTCGCGCCTGGCGCCACAAAACAGAGTGCCTGCGTTTGCTAACGGGTGATTCTACGAGAGATCTACACGGGTCCAAAAGATGATATTTTAGATTTCATTGAGTATTTTATATTTCGTGCACTTCTCACCAGGTAGCCCAAAAGTCAACTTCGTTTTATGATTAACGGCATAACTTACGAGAAAAAAAATATCAAACTTCACCAACACGGAGGCACCAATTTTGTCACCTGTCATTTTAGAAAATTGCAGATGCTATAAAAAGACAAATATTTTTGTTTCAAGGAAGATATTTGTTACCTTAAATGATGTCTAATGAAGAATGAATTCATATGGTTTCAAGTTTGTAGACCGAAAGAAAAAAGCTTTTAAAAATGTCTAATGTTGCGACAGTTTAAAATATGTTACGTATTGCCCATTTTTTCTCCGAAAGTAATGCAAGCAGCGCTTTCAAACTTGACACGTTTTGAGCATGTAGTGTGTTCATTAGTTACCTAAATTATTGCTGGCGTAGGGCAAATGTATATATTTATATATTGCCTCAAAATTCTCATATTGGCAAAAGTGTACTCCACTAAAATTTGAATAATAAAAAAACCCTATCTTCGATTTTTCTTAAAATCTCGTAAATAGACAACCGAAGGTCATCATACAGTAATATAGAAAACATGTTGCTTTATTTTGTTTTTAGCGACAATATTTGTGGTACAAATCAGAGCTTTTCGAGAATGCGCTGATAAGTTGAGAAATCTAGAAATCCGAACAGAAAAGCGACAATAAGCTTCAAACGCGAGTAAACGTGACCGCATTTGGTGAAGAAAGGCTGGTTTAGAACTGTGACAAGTACGTACCGATTAAGGCGCATTTATGCTCCTGATAACACAGCTCTAATGGAGGAAATCTTCGACACTGTAACTCAGTTGAATAACATCTGTCTATATTTGCAGATAATTTCAAACACGAAAATGTTCAAACGCAAGTGTTGGGTCTCGCTAGAAAAAGCATATGCGCTTCAAGTACCCTCACTGGTATTTTGGTGGTGACTGCGTGAAACAAGAGATGCGCTCAAAGTGGCTTCATCTTATGCAGATCACATTTAGCAGTACGTGACGCTAATAAAACACGACCACGATAAGTGCCCTCAGATGTGCTTAGCGAAACATGCTAAAAACGTATGCCTGGAACACGTGGCAACGATTTCCACTGGCTCTTCTTAAACTGACGGAATGTTTCTAGCTCGTCTGCATTTGCACACAGCAGCTTCACATTCTTGAGGTTCGCGCTCATTTGCGCCACCATTTGGGATGCTGACATAATCACAGCTGAGCTTGCTGCTCTGAGGTTGTAGAGCGTAGCCTGATGCTTTAGTAGGCCACCAACGCCGTCACAAGAGTTCTTGCCATGTCCTGTAGCCGAAAAAATCCACTTTGTTGATGTGTAATCTTTGTGACATATCTCGAACAACTGGTACTTGTTTTTGAAGTGACTGCATGCACCATCAGAAACATAAGTAACATGCGTGTCAGGCTTAAGTTGTTCCTTCATATAGTTGTGGATTATTTGTAGAGCAAAACAGGCAAGTGCAGCATCATGGCATGTGTGATCACTGATGACGGCAAAACTTTGAATTGATTTCTTCCTTGTGACGACACACGTAAATATAGACACCTGTCTTTTGTGCCAGTGATACGACTGTACCCCACTGGGTAAAATGGCTGTCCAATTTTCGGCGAAATCAATGTGAAAATTGCAAGATTCTTTTTCTTGGTTCTCTTTCGCCTGGCGTATTGCCGATTCTTGAATGTATCTTATCTAATCATGGGTAATCCACTTCACGAACCATAGACTCAGCTCTCGCAGAAAAGCACTTGCCTGGGCTGTTTTTTTTACCAGTTCGCCATTTTTCCATACTGCATAGGCTATCTCAATATCTTCAGGGATTCCTAAACATGTGGCTGTCAGAGCATCCTCCTTAGCACAATAGTCACAATGACCTAAAACACAATAACTTTATGGGGAGCTGCAAAGACATAGTTCTTTCAAGAAGTCCGCCGTGTAGGCACCATCGGTGACGTCTTGTAGGGCAGAAACACACTCCGTGGCATTAGCACAGTATATACAAAGGCACACTTCTTGGTGTGGTGCAAGAAGAACCCACTTTGGCCTCAGTGAATAAAACTTTGAGAGCCCAATATACGTGTTCGGATTAGCTTCTCTAAAGAGACGGTAAGCTTCTCGCACCGAACGGGTCATAAACCTTTTCGAAGCAAGCTCCCCTTTTCCGTCAATGATAACAGATACTACATCTTTTTTGTTGGGACTCTGCCGAGAGCAGCTATACTCATCTTTGGAGTAGTAAGCCATAGCTGCCTGGACGTCCATTGGGTTCAGCCGTGTCCTTTTTACCGCATTTGGTGCTAACCATATTCCATGTTTAGCGCGCCAGCATCGGGATCTGTATATCATGTAAGCTGACAAGTTTGGTATAAGCGCTTGGAGTTTTCGGCGCTCTATATCGCTCGGCAACAGTGTCAACAAACGCATGCGCTCTTGATACGAAGAACACGCTTCATAGGCTTGCTTGAAGTTTTTGAACCACTGGGCACACACACTAAATTTTAGATCTGATGGTTGGAAGTTGTGTTTACACACGTTACGGTGGCATTTGATGGTTACTGTAGAATTGCTCCTAAGTTGTCTTGGCTCTGCATGAACTTTGCTATTTTGCGCATGCAGCTTCTCCAGTCGCATATGTGACAATGCTTCAGGCGTGTTTACGCACCGCTCTTGACTTCTGCCTTTTTCTTCTTCCGGCAAAAACTCATCAGCTGTTTCAGCTGAGAAGCCATTAGACGAAGACAGCATATCTCTGAGGCGTCTGCAGCAGTTCTGACAGACGTGGTCGTTGTTATGTGCATGGCGGGAAGCTTTCGGCAAAAGCTTCTGGAGGGCAAACAGGCCAATGTCTTCGACCTTGCGGAAGTTTCTTTGATAATGTATTTTCTTTTTATGCAACATGAGGTAATCTGAACAAAAAACTCTATCCCGGCTGAAGTGGTCAGCCATCGCCACGCTCCTTGAGGCTGAAATTACTGGCAATGCAACTATGCGTGAAACCATCAGCACGAAAGTGATGTATCTGTCGTCCGTTCCTATGTCTCTCACCTTTAATGAGAGCAGACGTAAAACAGCGTGCGCAAGTATCCACTGTGAGAATGCAAAACTGAAGTATAGTACGTTAAAATGAATTTCACAATGTTTTTGTCGATAAAATTACGTGAGGCGTAATCTTTGTCCCTACTTTGTACCATATGATCTAAAGCATTGCCGCCGAGATGCGGCGCACAGCAATTCATTTGTAGAGCAGACGACGGATGACAACTTGCCCTAAAGCGTGTTCTTCAGTCTAGTGCGGCAGTCTTCGTGCCCCAAATGATAAAAATTTGTTATGAATTGTTTATGAACTCATTCAACATTCAATTCTCTTACCCAACGTGTTGCAAACACGTGGCCGTCACAACAGCTCCATCTGTGTGTCAGTAATGGAGAGGCACCACAAATTAGAAGTCAGAGTGCTCTACGTATAAGAGTGAATTCAGATACTGTAGAATATCGCGTTCAAAATAGTTACTCCTATCTGCTAAAACAGCCCTTCTTCACCAACTGCGGTCAAGTTTACTCGCATTTGAAGCTTATTGCCGCTTTTCCGTTCCGATTTCTAGATTTCTCAACTTATCAGCGCATTCTCGAAAAGCTCTGATTTGTACCACAAATATTGTCGCTAAAAACAAAATAAAGCAACATGTTTTTCTATATTACTGTATGATGGCCTTCGATTGTCTATTTACGAGATTTTAAGAAAAATCGAAGATGGGTTTTTTTATTATTCAAATTTCAGTGGAGTACACTTTTGCCAATATGAGAATTTTGAGGCAATATATAAAAATTTACAATTGCCCTACGGCAGCAATAATTTAGGTACCTAATGAACACACTACATCCTTAAAACGGGTCAAGTTTGAAAACGCTGCTTGCAATACTTTCGGAGAAAAAAATGTGGAATACGTAACATATTTTAAACTGTCGCAAAAATAGACATTTTTAAAAGATTTTTCTTTCGGTCTACAAACATGAAACCATATGAATTCCTCCTTCATTAGACATGGATTCAAGGTAACAAATATCTTCCTTGAAACAAAAATATTTGTCTTTTTATAGCATCTGCAATTTTCGAAAATGACAGGTGACGAAATTGGTGCCTTTTGTTGGTGAAGTTTGATATTTTTTTTCTCGTAAGTTATGCCGTTAATGATAAAACGAAAATGACTTTCGGGCTACCTGTTAAGAGGTGCACGAAATATAAAATACTCAATGAAATCTGAAATATCAACCTTTGGACACGTGTAAATCTCTCGTGGAATCACCTTAACGTAGCGCCATTGTGCCCAGCATGCACGCGCGTCAATGCTCCCGTCGAGTATATTGCGCTCTTCATGATACGGTCACGGCCGTTTTGCTATTTCCACATATATCAAATTTATTGTTACGTGACGTCAATGGATGACGAAATATAGGACTGGTGCAAACACGATAATCCTAACACGCGTGCCATGTAAGAACATGACAGCATGCCACGCTCATAGCGTGCTCGCGGCCATTTCGCTAGCTCCACATACACTAAATTTGGTGTCACGTGACGTGAATAGATCACGAAGGTAAACGAAACATATAAACATGATAATCAGGACATGGAAGTCATGTACGGCATCATTTACCTCCACCTCGTAACGTTGTGCTTAAACAACAACCAACATTTCCCATTCGTGCTTCGCAAATCATCGATTCCCACTGTACGTGGAATCTGCCAATTTTTGCGCAAAACATCATATAAACGTTTTGTGCACTCTCTCCAGAGGCAAGACTATTGTTTTTACGACGTTTGCAGTGTAGCATGTAGAAACGTGGCAGATTTTTCATTTTATGGTCTGTCGCTTGTGTTCGCCATGCAGTCATGTCATACCGTACCAGTTATGCAATATGAAATGGGAACGAAACCAGCGCACGAGCAGCAAGACCATTAAATATAAATCCTGACATTCATGACATACATATAATGAGTTTCATGGTATGACTAGTAACGTAAGCTCCTCATACAATCATGTTATGCCATACGAATTTTGGTATTGATACTATTATCAAAGTGGCCAAGAGAGCTAAAAGTTTAAGGTGGCTAGATAGATAGATAAATAGATAGATAGATAGATAGATAGATAGATAGATAGATAGATAGATAGATAGATAGATAGATAGATAGATAGATAGATAGATAGATAGATAGATAGATAGATAGATAGATAGATGCGCTTAAAGTCGCTGAAGTTCACCAAGAAATACTTCGCATTTAAAACCGACTGCTCGCGCTGCAATAGCGTTCCCTGACCACCCCGTATATATATCGTGATCTCAAAGGTAGTGCCCAAGGAATTTTCCATTCTCCTTTGTCATGACGGTGATTATTGTTGATTGATTTGTGGGGTTTAACGTCCCAAAACCACCATATGATTATGAGAGACGCCGTAGTGGAGGACTCCGGAAATTTCGACCACCTGGGTTCTTTAATGTGTACCCAAATCTGAGCACACGGGCCTACAACATTTCCGCCTCCATCGGAAATGCAGCCGCCGCAGCCGGGACCCGAACCCGCGACCTGCGGGTCGGCAGCCGAGTACCTTAGCCACTAGACCACCGCGGCGGGGCGACAGTGATTATTGTATTGCTTTGCAGAAACATATGTTTAAGTTGTGCTGACTCTTTCTGAAGGTTGGCGACTATCTGGTTAGAAGCAAGCTCCACCTCCGCGCACGTCCCCTTGGCCTTGTCTGCCCAGCTCACTTTGGACGATGTATCGGCGCCGGGGTTTAGGGGTGCCTTGGCCCTCGACTGCAGTGGCGTACCAACTGAATCACGAGTGAAGGTCAAACCTACCTCAAGATATATATATATATATATATATATATATATATATATATATATATATATATATATATATATATAAGAAAGAGACGACGAAACTTTCACGGAAGCATCTTTACTAAACGTTTTCAGCTGGTGGACCAGCCTTCGTCAGATTCTGGTCCACCAGCTGAAAACGTTTAGTAAAGACGCTTCCGTGAAAGTGTCGTCGTCTCTTTCTTGCATACAATACGTCGGGTCCAGCGTGAATCACGTTAAAAAAATCTGGTATATATATATATATATATATATATATATATATATATATATATATATATATATATATATATATATATATTATTAAGGGAAAGAAGTGTATATAGAAGTGGTTTATATGTATATATACATATGTATATATATATATATATATATATTTATATATATATATATATATATATATATATATATATATATATATATATATATATACCCCCCAAAAAAGTGGATGGAGGGAAGACCGCTGTGGTAGCTGAATGGTTAGAGCATCGAACGCGTTATTCGAAGGTTGTAGGTTTGATTCCTGCTTACGGCTGGTTATTTTTTCATCCACTTTTCTTTCTTCTTATTTACATTCCATTGGTTCTAATAACTTCCCCTGTACATTCCTTGGCATTACTGTCTGTTAGATCTCATAATTATTGTGTTAAAACACGGAAAAAGGAGCCCTTAGCTATATACTTTTTTCCCTTATTTCATTTAACGAGGGTCTCGTAATGGCAGACTTGGTGTGTTTAGGTTGTATAAGAGGGACAATTAATCAGCTGCCCGCTCATAATAACTTCACGTGCTACGTGACGCCAAACATGCGCATAAGATTGTTTTCACACTCGTCGCTAGGCTTATAGATGGCGCTGACTGTCACTCCTACTTCTAAATTCACATATAAACCCCCAAAAAAGTGGATGGAGGGGAGGCCGCTGTGGTAGCTCAGTGGTTAGAGCATCGAACGCGTTATTCGAAGGTCGTAGGTTCGATTCCTGCTCACAACTGGTTATTTTTTCATCCACTTTTCTTTCTTCTTATTTACATTCCATTGGTTCTAATGACTTCCCCTGTACATTCCTTGGCATTACTGTCTGTTAGATCTCATTAATATTGTGTTAAAACGCGGAAAAACGAGCCCTTGTGTATACACTTCTTTCCCTTATATATATATATATATATATATATAATTATGTATATATATATATATAACAGCTTACAAGACAAATTATCTCAGCGGAATTGTTGTTAAAATTTAACTATGTTGTCACATAGCTTCGTAGCAATTTCATTTTCCGCAGGAACATAATTCAGTGAATACTATTCTGATGGACAACTACGCCTTAAGTGCCAATCACTGGCATGGGTATGCTTGCGCCTACACGTCAAAAGGGCCTCTCGGCGTCCGCGTAGGAGGGGCATATGTGACGAGGCTCGAGGGATCCAGCTGGGCTTGATATTTTTGCTACGTCATCATGCGTACAGCGGTGCCAACCAACCAGAGGCCGCGATGTCTCAGGATGCTGTGCCTGATGACCACCGCTTCGAAGGCATGGCCGAGTGCTGAAAGCAAGCACAGAAACTACTCCAAACGTTCCTAAATGAGCGCTTCGAAATCTAAAACGACAACGACACGACGAATCACTGCGAGTGCTAGCAGCGTGACGCGGTTTTGTGCCGAGTTCGAGCGACGCCGACAAATCGAGCGAATGCCGGCCAGTTGCGTTTGCGCCGGCCCTGAGAGCAATCGTCGTCCGAGCGAAAACATCGCACAGTCAAATGGAGCATGTCAGTGTTCCCAGCATTACTACATTCTGCTTCAGTTTGCAAACTCCGCTGGGACGAGGCGGCGAAACGCGGGCCCTTTCGTTTCCTGCTACCTACATGGCGCTTCTGATCCCATTTGACCGGTCGCCGCGACGCAATAGATAATATGCTCAGTGTTAAACGGAGTTCCTGTGGTTAATTTGGCGTTGCGGGAGTTATTTTGTGTGATAGTGCATTAAGGTTACTGCGAGTGGGCAATTAAAGCACCAGTTGTGTGGCTAATGCGGTGCCACATGACGGAGATGCGAGTGTGATGCCTCAATCTTGTGAGTTTTGAGTAGTTTAGCCGTATTGCGTTCTTATTCTTTAAAATTCAACCGTATATATTAAAAATTCGTTGCAGTGTGCTTAAGGGTGAATACTTGATGACTATGCACTTGAATTCAGGTGCATGTTACAGAAACCACAGGTGGCCAATTTTTCAAACCTCTTCAACACGACGTGCCTCGTAATTGTATAACCTTAGTTATTGTTATATGATGAGGCCGACACCACATTCACCTAATGCCACCGGAGATATTGGAAGTGTAAAGCCTAGAGCAATTTGTTCGTTCCAGATAACTCAAGTTTACGATCCCAACGATTTTTTTTCAAAGAAATATAGCACACGAATTCTATAAATGCATGTCCTTTGTAAGACTATAAAATGCAAAATACAATGACTTCAGCAAAGTCTTATTAAATGAGCACAATTTATTGAACGCCACAACAAACTGGAAGTGCCTTTTGTTCACGCGGTGGGAACACTTCACTGTGAACTTCACTGTGAACATTGTGCACGTAGTTAAGATCCTGGTGCACGTAGTTAACCTCATGAAAGTGGGATTCACACACAGCGCAAGATCTTGATAGTTCTTATCCAATTTCGCTATTGCTCGTTGCCACTGTTTAAGACCCACCTCACAAACGGGTGGCTTGAAAAAATGCCTTTTTTTCGGTCGCAGATTTCGTTGAGTCGAAGCCACTTTGGCAGCCAGTGACAAAGCAGCGAGACATCCGTCACACGTCGCATGAGAGCTATGTAGCTAACAAGCAACCCGATAACACAACAGAGCTGGCAGCAAGTGAAACACAACGTCAATTGTCACCATGATATCGCAGTAAGCAGCAGTGGGAGCCCAAACTGCGTGAGTGTCGTCAATCTCGCTGAGATACACAATGACAGCGATTGCCGCGGAACACACTTGCACTATACCTGCTCGCGGCGAAGAAGCACCTGCTGTTTTGCTTCGCCGGCGTGGTCGGTGGTGTGCACCTTACCGCCGTGATCCTCATCAGACCGGTCAAAAGACGACGACGGCGCTTCTCGTGGGGGTACATGGAAGGGTGACACCTGCGGCGGCACAGTTTGCAAAGTGAAAGAAGAATCTAGTAACGTTGAGTGTTCCTGTGCTTTCATCTGTGATTTTACGTGCTAAGAACGAGTTTAAACCGGCTTCGCAGGTTCGAAGCTTTGAGCGTGAGCAATGTCTAACGCGGAGGCGATTCAGAGCTGTGTAAGCTGCATCCAGCGTAGGCCTCTACCGTTGAGTTTGTATGAACCAGCTAATTGGAAGAACATAAGCTAAAAAATCAAAGGTAGTTTCCGTCGCAACTTATACACTATATACGGCGCCTTAAACATCAAGTAGTGCCTAGAGAGGAGTTTTGATCTGCACTGTGTTTGTTTTAAGCATCGGTATTCATCATCGCTGAAAGCGATTCTCGCCCTTGCCAACACATTTCGGTGATTCGAAAACGTACGTACTAACATAAGTGTATTCGCGGATTGTAGGACGCTGAACATTCGTTGGCTTGGGTGCAAATTGTTTTCGTGTGTTGCCACGCTAACAAGAAGATTCCGCTGGTTGAAAGCAGTGTGATGTGATTTCGTGTCGGGTACTGGCGACGCTGACGCATTCAGCTGTCGGTGGTCTCATTTCCATTCATGTACAAGATAGAAACTCAAACGTGCGCTGCTGCGGCGATCGAAAAAAAAAAGTTGCTTAATTAGGTGCTGCTATTGTTGCCTACTATTTCACTTCTAGATTCTCGTTCTGCTTCTCTTCCACGCTCAGTATCACATAGGTTGTTTGGCAGCATTCTAACACACACACTTTTTCTAGTTCATTCTGATACTCATAGCTATGGGCATACAATGGCACTTCTCCATCGTTTTACAGTTTTCTGTTATACAACATACGTTTTGTGTACAGCCGGAAAAATAAATAACTGAAAACCCTATAAGGAACACCTTATCTAAATTAAGCTGCATGATGACACGATAGTAGGAAGAGAAGGTCACTACATATATGCACATAATGAATGAAAGTACACTAGTACTGTACTGCACTTTGTTTAGAAGAAATGCAAACAGTGCCTCATCTGACTTATGAAACCATCCAGAACTGTGCATGTATTTATCTGTTCCTCCAGACTACAATCAAATGAAGAAATTATTTGATGGTTTAGAACATAGAATCTTTGTATGTGTTAGCAAGAACTCCTTCATTTATGTTCAGTTATTTAGCATAAACATTAGCTTGGAATATATATGCACGCACTTAGGCATGTTCGAAATATGAAGATATAAAGTTTAGCTATGTCAGAAAACTTGCCAAAACATTTATGCAGTGCTCTGGAGCAATCCCATGACCAACATCTGTCGCATACAAAATTTCGAGAATGCTTTAGTGCATTGTACTGTATTTTTATTACTAATGACATGGAAAAGCCTTCTACGCAGTGCTTGGGTGCAATTTCAAAACCATTATCTGTCTCATCAAGAAGTCTTATATGCATTTTGTAGATGTTCACAGATATTTAAACTACAAACGAAGGGCTAAAGCCTTCAACATGGCACTGATCTGCAATCAAAATTCACTTAGAAGCCATTTGTAGTACTTTCTAACACGTTCAAATAAAGTCATCAAACACTGGAATGATCTACTTGGTTTGGTTCGTGATACGAGTGTGTCTGGCATTTTGGAGGCACCAGTATCTTATTAATGTTCTATTTCTCTCATTTTCACCGAGCTGTACTCAGAGGTTTCGTTTACGTTGGCACACTTATTGAGATATTACTGGTCATATGCTTTCCATTTTTATTGATATACACCACTCCTGCAGTAGCCACGCATTGGGCTGCAGTATTTGAAAATAAATAAATATACCATCTGAAAACGCTCCACGTAGTGCCCTGTTCCAATCTCATGACTGACATCTGTTGCATCATGAAGGGTCGGATGAGGTTTATTGCATTGGAGAACGTTTTGGCTGCAGACAACATTCAAAACCCTTTCGTATAGGGTTCACTTGCAATCTCATGACCCATATTTGTGACTTCATGAAGTATTAGGTGCGATTTGTGTTTTTAGATAATATTTTGACTACGTACAACGTCCAAAAGTCTTCTATACAGTATTCAGTAGCAGTCGTTTGAGCAATATTTGTCTCATCATGATGTGACATCTTGAAGTATGAAACTTCATCATTCTTGCAAATATACTTTTGCAAGAATGCATGTGTACATGCCGCGCCAATAAAACGGAAATTGTAGCTTGGCGTAGGTTTCAAACAAACCGGCGTTTGTACACTGCAGATCCGTATGAAAAGTAGCAAATATGCTGGCGCGAAGTTGCCTGGGTATGAAGAGTATACCATTTGCGGCCATCAGGCTGGTAGTTGCGGCGATAAAGGTTTCCATCACGGATGGCAAAGTGAGAGGGTGTCGGTGTAGCGCTCAAGCTGGTGGACGGGTGAGTGTTTCAGAGAAGTAATTCATCAAAGACGCATTTCATAAATATGCGCGCTCTTCTGAAGCCATGTAGATAGATCTTGATAGTGAAAATAAGCTGTCTTGGATGGATCGAGAGATTCGCAATAAAAATTTGGCAGATCCCACATATCTGGGAATCAACTTTACGCGAAGCACGCGGAGGGAATGTGGCCTTGTTGGATTTTTTTATTGAGCAAATGGAATAAAACAAACAAAAAAATTGCCCGCAGCTTCCCTCGGGGGAACACTGAGGAGGATGCGGACCATATAATTGGTTAACGGGGTGTTAAAGTGCGACTTACTTGGGTCGATGGCTAAATTGGTTAACGTGGTTGTAGGAGGGGGTGTTAAATGAGTGAACACGTACACACGTATGCGAAAGGGCGGCGCTGGTCGAAGGGACGTCGATCATTGTGTTTGTGGATTCGTTGGAATTCATTTCACCGCGACCTTGGACGTCGACGCGCCGTACAAACCAACCGACGAGCGGCAACTGAGCGAGCGAGCGCCGACCTTGAGTATATATACAGCACGACGGCGCATGCATTGTCAGCTGTTGAATGTTCTCGAAGCGCGACGCCACATGCGCGTCCACTGGAGAATCAGGAGAATTGTAGATGTCGAACGCGGTGTGTAGAGGAGGAAGGGTGCACAGATGGTGGAGGAGTGAAGCGCGCGCGGTGTGTAGAGGAGGAAGGGATGCACAGATGGTGGAAGAGTGGGCGACGGCGCGACGGCGCATGCGCGCGCGTCAGCTGTCGAATGTTTGAGAAGCGGTGCGGACGGCGCACTACAAGGCGCGAGTATAAGATGCTCCGCATCTAAAAAACTTTATTTCAGTCCTGCAGGACGCGCTTAGCACGTAGCGGGCATCTCCCATGTAGAGACCGACAGGGAGTACCTGGCAGCGGCTTCTTTGGCCTGCTATACGGCCCATTGCTGGTCGGTGAGAAGTGAGCTTCTGAGGGACCTCTCCCACTTGTTGGAGGTAGAGTCAGGAGGAGTTGTTCTACACTCCCAGAGCATGTGTGCGAGTGTCGCTGAGTGTCCACATAATGGGCATGTGTCGCTGGGGTATGCATCAGGATAGTAAACGTGAAGCGTGGCAAGGTTAGGGTACGTGTGTGTCGGTAATAGGCGTAGGGTTAAAGCCTGCGGTCTGTTAGGGTTTGGATGTGGGGGTGGAAAATGCGGCGTTCAAGGTAAAAGTGCTTTATTATGTCATCGTACGTAATGAGTGCATCCCGATTGGTCTCTAACTTAGCAAGATTGGGAGAAGCTGAACTCGCGCAGAATATGGCGGCCCGTCTTGGTGGTGATGAATAGGGTCAATTTCACGCGTTCCTGAGCTTCCGCGATCTCTTCTAGCGTGTAATGTACGCCAAGCTCGAGGAGTTTGTGCGATGGAGTGGTGATAGGGAGGCCAAGGGGTCGTTTGACCACCTTGCGAACAAGCGGAATGAGTCGATCGCGCTCAGCTTGTAGTCATTTGTGTATAGTGGCAACGTAGGTAAAATGGCACAAAACAAACGCGTGTACGAGACGCAGAAGGTTGTCTTCTTTGTGGCAATGGTGCCTGTTGGCTACTCTACGTACGGGTCGTATGGCATTCTCAGTCTTAGTCCTGAGCTTGTGTGTTGTTTGGGTGTTCGTTCCGCGGGACACGATGATCATGCCGAGGATCTTGATGATGTATACCCTGGGTACAGTACGACCATGTCTGGTGTGGAGGGTGATATTACGTTCCGCCGAAGGTTTCCACCCTTGGAGCTTGCCACTCTGGCGTTTGGGCAAATATATCAACAGCTCCGACTTCGCGGGTGAGCACCTGAGACCAGTGTCATCGAGGTAGGACTTGGCGGTGTCGTAGCCTCTTGCAGGGTGGACTCAATCAAGCCATCCAACCATGAGGAGCACCGTATAGTTACATCATCCGCATAGATAGTGTGGTTTAGCCGATCAATTTTTGAAAGTCGTTCGGAAAGCCCGATTATCACAAGGTTGTAGAGCGGGGGCGAGAGGACGGATTTCTGAGGAGTGCCCCGATGTTCGAGCTCCAGTTCTTCCGACACTATGTCTCCTACGCGAAGGACGGCTCTGCGTCGAGTGAAAAACGAGCGGATAAAGTAGTAAGATCGATGACCTAGGCCGAGGGCTACAATTGCTTTCAAGATTGACGAGTGCGTTATGGTATAGAATGTCTTTTCTAAATCGAGACCAAGTATTGCACGAGTGTCCCGAGTGTTCCCGCCATCTAGAATTTGATGCTTTAGGAATAACATGGCGGCTTGAGTGGAAAACCCTGGTCGGAAGCCAATCATGTGGTGCGGGATGCAGTCGTTATCTTCAAGGTATCGAGCAACCCTGTTGAGGACGACGTGCTCGGCCACTTTGCCCACGCACGCCCTGAGAGGTATGGGGCGTAGGAGATCTAGGCTTGGCGCCTTTCCCGGTTTGGGTATGAGAACCGTATGAGCTTGTTTCCAGGCATTGAGTATTTTACCCTTTTTCCAAATTTCGTTGATAGTGTCGGTGAGGTAAGTGACGTAGAGATCGTAGAGGTTGCGTAGGAGCTTGTTGGTAATGCCGTCGGAGCCAGGGGCTGAGCGGGCGTCGACCTCATGGAGAGCTCAGCGCACATCTTCAATAGAAAAGTCGGCGTCTAAGTTGGTGTTGTCGCTGCCAGAGTAATCTGGGCGAGGGGTCACAGGGTCCGTGGGAAGCGGGATATATATTTCCACGAGGTTCTCGACATCTTCCGGTGGTACTGTCTGTTTAGCTTGATGAAGTATCTTCACGATCGAATGATGCTGATTTGTGCGGGTGTTGGTTTCATTGAGGAGGTGTTTGAGTAAGTTCCACGTTTTGTCATTATGAACCGGACCACCAATCTAGTTACAAACTTCGTCCCACTTTTGTTTTGAAAGGATGCGGCAGTGATTCATTATGGTCTTGTTCAGCTGAGATATGCGTTTGCGTAACCCCCGATTAAGGCGCTGGCCCTTCCACCGGGCCAATAGAGACTGTTTGGCCTCGATTAGGTGGGCGAGATGACTGTCCATCTTCTCGTTTGGAAGGTCTGTACTGATAGTTTTGGTTGCCTTGTTGACCTCAGCTTTGAGCTGGGCCGTCCACGAGCGACACATCATAAATGACGCTAAATATATGTACAAGTGTTGCACTCAGAGACATAGGTTGAAAATTTGGAGATGTTTAAATAACCATTTTTCCACTTGCACAACGATGTCAGCTGGAAATCTGTTTCAGCAACACCAGAAGCTGATATGGAGCGCTGAAGCTCGCGAAGATGCTGGCCCTTGACACTGATGCATAAATCAATTTCAGTGCATTACACTGTGACGTCCCCGCAAACACGGACTGAACCCCGCTCCTTTCAAGATGTGTACGCTCGTTTCTCAAACCCACGCATAAAAAAAGGAAAAGAAAACGTTCGGTGTAACGAATGGGCATTCCGGAGCAGAGTACCGGAAGGATTATTTCTACTATTCTCACGGGCTCCTCCGCGCAAACACGAGGACCGGGCGGCGCCTTGTAGTCTACAGACCTTGTGACAGTGTACGGTGGAGATAATCCGCGCACACCCTTCAGATTTGTGGCATGGGGAAGCAGCAGAGCACCTTTTGTTGGTTCGGATAATGCGACCTTTGCCACAGCGCCTGTGCCGGGTCCGGCCTTACTTCTGTCAGCCTCCGTGGCTCTAGGACTCATTACTGCGTTCTGCGCAGATGCCCCCCCCCCCTGGCAGTGAATGACGAAGAAACGGCGGCTACGGAGAATTTCGCGGGAGACACTGAGCTCCATGGAAACGTTGAGACTTGGACTGGACATCGGCACACCAAGTGCCCGAAGCATCGGGATCATTGTTCGCCCGTAATTAAAGTGTCTTCGGATGGCTCGCCCATGACTCTCCCTGAGGCTTGAGTTTGTACATTGTTACTTGCTCGGCTTTGTTTGGGAGAGGGTTTTCTACTGGTGTAGGCCACGGCGACGGCCGCCGAAGATGATACACTCGGACTGAGAAGAAAAGATATGCCGCGTGGAGTGGCGACTGGCTTGGTGCCCCGGTAGGGCGGAGTCGGGTCCTACAAAAAGGGACTGAGAGATACGATGTGAAGAGAGTCGGAGATATAATGCGATAAGCTCGAGATGGTAGAGAGACGGAATGGAAAAGGAAGATAATGGTGTGAGGAGATAGCAATGGTAGTCGATGGGATGATGACTGAGGCAGAGATAATATGACGAGGAATGAAAGTTAGAGATGGGAAACGAGGAAACGAGTGATTGCGGGACGTTATGAAAGAAGATTAGGATGGAAATCGTCGAGAGAGACAACGAAGACGACGAAGACGTTGAAGACAGACCACATGGACCATTCGTGAGACGAACTTCACCGCCCTTACGTAAACGAGCTTTGCGGGAAGGGATGCGGCGTATTGAGACATTGCGCGGTTTTATTATTTAATGACTTTATCATTTGTGTCGGCCTGTGTTTACATTATATCGTCGCACCATCGTATTGTCAAAGTTATTTCCCGCATGTATCCTACGTCGCACGTTGCGAGTGTGTAAATCTTGTGTTATAATTTGTGTAGTGGTTGATGTACGCGGGTATACGATGTTTGCAGTTAGTATTAAATTTAATGAATCAGTAAACAGCAGCAGGTCGTAGCGTCTCTTACTTCCCGGCCCCAGAACGAATCCCTGCATGTGGAAAGTGATTGAGACACGTAGCCAAGAGGGAACCGGATAGACAAGGGGTTGAGAGGTCTTCCCTCTCTTTGGTAATCAGTGGCGTAGCGGGGACGTCTCAACACATCACCACAAGTGACGTTAACCCGACGTGACGGCTGTATGAAAGGAGTACTTATGCAATGTTTAAAAAATTAGGTAGGCCGCACTGCAACCAATATTGGCGTTTCACGAAGATTAGCGTCTATTTGAGAAGCATTTCCGGGACCTGAAGTTGCTCTGTGGTAGAATGCTTGTCTGCCACGCAGAATTCTTGGGCTTCATTACTGCTGGGACCTTGAAATTTATTAATTGCATTTGCCGAGTGGCCGACGCTACTTATGACAGGTTTTTTTTAACATTGACATTCCTTCTATATGCCTTCGTTGGGTCGTCGTTACGATGTCGGGTATTGCTTAATGCGCAGGCGTTAAAATTGTCCATGTGTGTTCTCGTCGTTCCTGGGTAGATACTAAGTGTCAATCACCTTTGGCACATACCCGATTATCAGCGACACATATCCGCCCGTGAGTATGTGCCCCTGTATGGCAGGAAGTGTTAAACGACGTACGCGACGGGATGGTGACATTATTCATGTCTTGACCAGCGCGTCATATTCGTCAAACCATTTTATCCTCTCATGCTAACTTTGGTTCACGCCAAGTTAAGAGGCTGACCATGAGAGCACCCAGACGTAAGCGGCTAGATAGATAGATAGATAGATAGATAGATAGATAGATAGATAGATAGATAGATAGATAGATAGATAGATAGATAGATAGAGAGATAGATAGATTGTTAGATAGATAGATAGTTAGATAGATAGATAGATTGAAAGAAAGATAGATAGATAGATAGATAGATACGCTCAATTTCCCCGAAGATCACTAAGAAAGGCTTCGAATTTAACAAGGAGAAACAGGTGAACGCATCTGGTGAAAACAGGTGAAAAAGCATCTGCATTAGCATGCTTCTAGTCTGAGCGGTAAATGACATTGATGTCGTACTCTTGGAGCCTCAAAGCACACCGTGCCAAGCGTCCGAAGGGTTCATCGAGGGAAGATAAACAGCAGAGTGCATGGTGATAAGTAACAACATTGAAGGGTGGCCGTACAGATGAGACCAAAATTTTGTAATGGCCGAGATACTCGCGAGGCATTCTTTCTCAGTTACCGAATAAATTGTTTCTCTTTTTGTAAGAGTGCGATTCCCACACGCCACGACTTAATCTTGGTAGCCGGTCTTTCATTGCACGAGTACTGCGCCAAGACCAACACCACCACTACTAGCCTCCGTGAGAATTTATGTCGGAATGCTTGAATCGAAATAACGCAGTATAGATGATGCTGTAAGCAGTTTACGGAGCTTTTTAAAGGCACGTTGGCATGATGTAGAACTCGAGAATAGATTGCGGTCTTGCTACAGTAAGTCTGTCAGAGGTGCTATGATCGAGGCGAAATCCCGGATGAAGCGACGAAAGTATGAGCAAAGCCCTATGAAACTACGCAGCTGCTTGAGAAACGTGGGCCTCGGGAGCTCGCGAACAGCACGTAGCTTAGCGGGGCCGGAAAGAAGGCGATCTTTCAGCACGACCTGTTCGAAAATGGTCAGTTTGCGTGCTCCAAAGTAGCATTTTTTTTTCAAGTTGATTTGGAGGCCAGATGCAGAGAGGCAGCGTAAAACTTGTGTCAAGCGATGAACGTGTGCGGGAAAATTGGGCGAAAATACCACCACATCATCAAGTGGCACAAACAGGTGTTTCAATTGAGGCCTCGTAAAGTAATGTCCATCATGCGCTCAAATGATGCCTGCGCATTTAAAAGGCCGAATGGCATCAGGCTAAATTCGTATAAGTCGTCTGGTGTAAGAAAGGCAGTTTCGGCTTATCATCAGGATTCATGGACACTTGCCAATATTCAGGGGAGGAAAAGAACTGTGCGCCTTGTAAAGAGTTGAGGGTGTCATCCATCTAAGGCAAAGGGTAAACATCTCTTCGTATTATTTTCTTGAGACGACGATGGTCGACGCAAAAGCACATCGCACAACTAAAACGACCAGTGATGCCCAAAGACTGTCCGACGGTGTAACGACTTCGTTATTTAGCATTTCACTTATATACGTTCATCGTTCTGGTGGCATACAGTAGACGTTCGACCTAACAGAGCGTTGTGGCTGTGATAAAATGGGCAAAATTTGTCAAGGAGGCTCAAAAGTTCACACCTGCGTTGCGAATTTAGGCCTTCGTCTTTGACATGGTTGAAAAAGTCGCCAGTCAAACGGCCATTCATGGAACTGCAGGAGAGGTCGTTGACTTCTGCTGATTCGTGAGGAACGTCAAGTGTAGCGATGGTTTCGAATCATTGTAATTACTTGATGCATTCGCACCGAAGCAGCTTGATCATGAATGGGAACGTATTGCCCACAGGCACGGTGGTCGCACCACCTTAAAGAGTAAGCAGAGCGGTCGGGAGTGGTGATAGGTGGCGATGAACGAAAGCAGCGGATGGCGTGAACAGTGTGGTAGTGTTGGAGACGGCAGAACACGGCACAAGTGCACGGGGAGGGATCTATTAGTCGTTTGTAATGACCAACTTCGTGCCGGAAGGGCAACCGTCTGCAAGTAGAGCATCACCAAGAGGAAGAATGGCAAGTTCGGCACGGGCACAATCAATTACGGCTTGGTGATGGGAGAGGAAATATGACCTTAAATAATGTCGCGAGAACAGTGCGGGAGTGCGATGAACCTTACTGTGTAGGGAACTCCTTGAGTTACAAGTCTGCAGTGCACGTTGTCACAGGCTGCACAGGCTGTGCAGTGGCAGTATGAAGAAAGGAACAGAAGTACGCCGTTGTCACTTTTCGAATCAAACTGCAAAGTTTGTCGGCGATGACAAAAATGGTAGCACCAGTATCAATAAGGGCAAGTAGAGATACACCTTCAACACGCAGACAGACACAGAACTTTATTGTGGTCCTGGGGAACACTACCTCAAATAAGGTAGAGCAGCGGGCCGCTCTCACGTCGGATTGGGTAGGTCAAGCCTCATCGCCGCGTCTTGGGACCTCTAGACCGCCCAGAGTTGATGTGCAAGTTCTGAGCTCCCGAGTGCAGACCTCCATTCCTCTTCGGTGACGTGCCGAGAATCGCGTGATGAGGGGCACTGCTAGAGCATGTGGTCTAACGTAGATACGGGGCCACAATCTGGGCATGATGGATCAATGCTTTCAATGAACGGGCTGTGGCAACGAACACTGGCGTACGACCTGTTTGAAGCTTGCGGAGGGTAGATGCATTGGCCCAAAAAATTGCATATGAGGAAGGGGGAAAATACTTCTGTCCAGCTGATAATGTTTGATCACCTCGTTGAAGATGAGAACATTCCTGAAGACCATTAGGTTGGAGTCTGAAGGTCCCGCAGGTGGCCCAGTACGGTGAGTAAGTTCATGTGCTCAGGCGTGGCCGATCTCAGATACACCTCCAAGAACGGCAATAATTACATTCGGCGGCGAACGAAGAGGGCTTGTACTTTGTGACAAGGACGCAGTTCTTGCCTCGAGAACTGCGTCATTCAGTTTTCTGTGTCAATTGCAGAGGATCGTCGGCGCATCGGGGAGGGCGAGCTATGACGGGGTTACTACTTCCTCAAATGTAATGAAGTAGTGCATCATGCAAAGCTTGGCAGTCACATAGTCAGCGCTAAGCACGAGTTTTTGCTGGGTAAGCTTACGCTCCTGTCCTGTTTCAATTAACAGTTCTACTAGCTAGACTGTCTGGGTTCTTTATAGTAAATGAAATGTATTTGTGTGTACTTCGAGTTAGCTGATTTATTACAAATCAAGATAGACTGAAACCCCCATACGAAACACAATGTATTTTGTCGTGCATAGAGCGGGAAAATTTCAGTGAAGGTCGTGAATTATTAAATCCGCCGTAAGAAAAATACTAGTGGCCCGAAGGGTCTTATCATAATTGTTGAAACTGATGGATTACTTCGGAAAGGTTGAAGATTAGATGTGTCAAAGTCATTGGTAAGAAGGTGCATATCTTGAAGTCTTTGTGTTTCGGCATTGTCTGGGAGCCGGGTTATTAAATTCAAAAAGTTGGATAGCCTTCTTTATTGTGCCAATTTAAAAGCTTTTCGCAAACTATTGATGTTGTTGCTATGAGCATATTATATTATGTGTGGGATAAATCCGCAAAACTCTGTTTTATTTAGTTATTTATGAGGCATTGGCTTTAGAAGTAGATAATTCCCCAACCAGGCAGAACGCCCTGTTTCTAAAGCTGCATATATAGTCGAAAAAATTTCATTGTCTAAGTTGCATTGATCTCTCGTTCGTTCTTGGTAACTTATCATGACATATTTAATGCGAAACTGCTGAACTCTTGCAAAATCAACCAAGCACAGCAAGAGCTGCGATAATTGTAAATTTTCTGAAAAAGGTTGGTGCAAGTAATGATGGCGGGACTATGGTGCCGAAATCATTTGCAATAATGGCAAATTTCAGTTCTCGTGTTTCAATGGAAAGCGTTGTCACTGCGTAGACGGCAACAGTACTCGCACTATGCCTCACCATTGGGAGACACGTGAGACAAAATTACGCTTCAATTTTACGAACGTTCTATAAATATTTAGAAGCCGAGATAAGAAGTTCTGAAAGCCTGCCAACAATATGGACATCTTAATGAAATGTCTACAATCTTTTACTAGGGATAACACGACGTATCACGCGGAATTCGTTAACATGACTCCACGAAAACCACCAACTGAAATGATGTACAACACCACAACAGGTAAGAGCTTCACAATTATGAGCCTGTGTTCAATTTGCAGCCCATATAGATCTACAAAGAGATGCAATTTATAGCGATAAGAACGTTGGTACTTAGATGAAAGATGACTTGTACAATTGCTCGGGCTAATACGCCCCGTGATTCGCAAAACGAAAAACCATTTCACGTGCCTAATTAATGTGTTTACTTGCCTAGCAGGTCTGTACTTTATCCTTCGTAATAATAAATTGGCAGATACCATGTACAGTGGGAATACATGATACGCGAACACGAATGAGGAAGGTCGTTATGTCTCTTTAAGTTCAGCAGAACATTACGAGACGGACGTAAATTATGCCGTAAGTGGCTTCCATTTCATGATTATCATGTTTACGCCTGGTACCTGTGTTTGTCCTTCATTCACATCACGTAATACCAAATATGGCATATCTGAAGCTTGCGAAACGACCGCGAGCGCAGTAAGAACGTAGTATGTAGTCATGTTTTACATGACACGCATACACGATTAGCATACTTGGCCGTGTCATTTACCTTCATCGTTCATTCACGTCACGTATTACCAAATTTTTATATCAGGATCTAGCGAAATAGCCATGACCACTGTATGACCATAGCATGCAATTAAGTTCAACACAACACACATGCCATGATTATTATGTTTAGACGTGCCATTTATGTTTGTCGCCTATTCTCGTCACGTTAGACCAAATTTGGTATAGGTGAAGCTAGCAAAACGACCACGAGCGCTGTAAGAACGTAGCATGTGGTCATGATTCACATGACACACATATTATGAATATCATGTTTGGACGTATCATTTGCCTTTGTTGTCTATTCACGTCGCGTAATACTAAATTTAATATATGGGGAGGTAGCGAAATGGCCGCGAGCACGCTATGACCGTAGCTAGTAATCATGTTTTACACGACGCATATGTGAAGATTATCATCTTTGGACGTGTCATTTACCACCTTCGTATATTCCCGTCACGTAATTCAAATTTTGGTATATGTGAATCAAGCGAAAGAGCCGCAAGCTCACGATGAGCGTAGCATGAAATCATGTTTTACATGAAACACTTGTCATGATTATCATGTTTCTACGTGTCATTTACCATTGTCGTCTGTTCGCGTCACGTAATATCAAATTTGAAATATGTGAAGCTAACAGCATAACATGGATAAAATAAAATACGCTATGAAGAATGCAGGAGGCGTCAAAGTAGTAAGGAGAAAACTTGGGATAGGCAAAAACCAGATGTATGCTTTAAGGGACAAGGAAGGCAAAGTAACTACCCATATGAATAGAATAGTAAAATTACAGAGGAGTTTTACAGACATCTGTACAGTAGCCGGGACAACCACGACCATAATGTAAGGTCTAGCAGTAATACAAATGACATCCCACCAGGAATGACAGAAGAAGTCAGAAAAGCCTTGGAGGGAATTCAGAGTGGCAAAGCTGCTGTTGTAAATCAGAAAACCTCAGATATACTAAAAGAAGGAGGGCAGATTGCGTTAGAAAAACTAGCCAGCTGTTCACAAAGTGTCTCCGGACAAGAACGGTATCATGATCTTGGAAGACTGCTAACATCATCTTTATACATAAGAAAGTAGATGACAAGGACTTCAAAAGTTACAGGCCGATATGCTTGCTCTCCGTCTTATGCAAGCTATATACTAAGGTAATTGATAAAAAAATTCGGACAACTTTGGAATTCAGTCAACCAAAAGAACAAGCACGGTTTCGAACAAACTTCTTGACAATCGACCACATTCATACTGTAGTCAATAGAAAAGACGTTGATACCATCAGGTCAGCTATCATCAACACAAGAAAAAGGCACGAGATCGGCGATCAAGCACTGTCATCTGGGTCGGCCTGCGTTCCTTTAGAGCTACCACCCACTAGCTCAGTCCTTCAATAAACCCCCTTTACATTAGGTGGATCGTGCTGGGCAACTACATCACCTACACCCTCGAACTCCGATCCCGCACCCTGCCGTCGACCATGCAAGGTGACGCTGCCCAACAGACAGCACCTCTCGCGGCCACTACTTGCTCCGGCCCGGTTTACCAGCGAGATCCCCCGACAGCCGTCGAGGACTGGCTGTCGTCCTACGAGAAAGTCAGTGGACCAAACAGGTGGGATGACGCTGCTAAGTTGAGCACCGTCATCTTTTACTTGGCTAATGTGGCGAAACTGTGGTACACAAACCACGAATCCGAGTTCAACAACTGGGCCACTTTCAAGCAGACAATATCCTCGGTTTTCGGTCGCCCTGACGTGCGGAAGTTGCGCACCGAATAACGCCTGCGCTCACGGGCACAAGAACCTGGCGAAACGTTTACCGCCTATATCGAAGTCATACTCGATCTCTGCAGGCGCGTCGATGCCGCCATGAGCGAAAGTGCCAAGATCCAGCACATTATGAAAGGTGTCGATGACGACATATTTCAAATGCTCCTTGCGAAGTCTCCTGGCACGGTGTCTGAAGTTGTAACATTGTGCCAGAACTACGACGAATTGCGACGGCAACGAGCTCTCACCCGTCGTCCATTTTAGCCTAACCAACCACTCGCTGCACTGGACGTCGTAGCTGACCACTCCCGCCTTCTAGCACAAATGAAAGACTTTGTGCGTGCGGAGGTCGCACGTCAGCTTTCCCTCCTGCCGTTTTGTCAGCGCCAAGAGTTCCCGCAGCAGCAGCAAGAGCAACCACCGACACCGTTAGCTCCCTTGCTCCGACATGCATTTCAGGACCAGATTGCCAAGGCTATGCCAGTGCCCTTTCAGCAGCAAAATGTCGCCGCGCCTCTTACCTATGCCGACGCAGTAAAAAGGCAGCAGCCACACCAGCCCCCGCCGTTCAATGAACTGCCGCATGTCACCACTCCTACTCAGTTTTCTGTCGCATGGGCTCCTCCCCCCGCTACCCCAGCCTCGACTCAGTCGTATGCCGCGTGGGCGGCGCCCTTCGCTGCAAACGCCTGGCGAACGCGCGATAACCGGCCGATCTGTTTTGCGTGTGGTGGCCCTGGCCATATCTTCCGATACTGCCGTCCTCGCGTGCCCGCTTACACAGACGTACGACCACGAAGCAACTACATGGACCGACCCCCTTTTGGTTATGAAAGTTCAGATCGTCAGTCAAACACGTCTTCCCGTGACTATCCGGCAACTTCGTCTCCTCGCTCACTTTCACCCAATCGACGCTCCTTGTCACCCATGCGTCCATGACCAGCCCCTCAAAATGAGGGAAACTAGCCGTCGCAGTTCAAGGGGAAAAATGCGCTATCGAAATCTCCAAGTCCTCGCACCTTGCCGTCAAATATCGTCGAAGTTTTTGTAGACGGCGCCCATGCATACACTCTTGTGGATACCGGTGCCGCTGTGTCTGTTATAGACGCCAAACTTTGCCGCAAGCTCCGAGCGGTGACCACGCTGCTTGATATGATGTTCTTACATGCAGAAAATGGAGAACCTGTTCGACCTATAGCCACCTGCACTGCCCGACTCACAATTGCGGAGGATCATTACATTGTTGAGTTTATCGTCCTTTCCTCGTGCTCTCATGACATCATATACTTGGCTGGGATTTTCTATCTCATAATCGTGCCGTTATATATTGTGCCCGTTCCGAACTTGAACTGCTTCAGTTGTTCGACCAGCCCTACGACCACACTAATCAAGCCACGCACAAGCTAGTTGTCACAGAGGACACTGACATTCCACCGACAACAGCTGTTTTGCTCCCTGTAGTCTCCGACGGCATGCGTGATGAAGAAGCATTTTTTTGAGTCATCAAGCCTCTTTCTAAGTCGGAAACCTCTTCTGCTCCCTTATTCAGCCCTCTCAATTTCTAATGGAGCCAGTGCTCTCTGCCTTACCAATCCCTTTCCGCATACCCTCAAACTGCTTAAAGGCGAGTTTCTTGGATGCATACAGCCCATTGATAACGGACAAATTTTTACTGTGCCGCAAGAATCATCCCAAAGTGACCTCGCCGTCGTCAGTGCTCTTAACCACTCCGATCTACAGGCTTCGAAAGTATTCGATTCGGTGATCGCCGACGGACTGTTACCATCTGAACGATCTGAACTCCTCCAACTGCTGTACCAGTACCGCGAATCTTTCGATGTTGTTCAACCTTTACTTGGCCGCACTACTACCACTTCACATTACATCGATACCGGCTCCCATGCGCCACTACGACAGCGACCATATCGTGTTTCTGCGGCGGAACGCCAAGTTATTACCGAACAGTTGAAAGATATGCTGCAACCCGGCGTCGTTCAACCTTCACAAAGTCCATGGGCCTCACCTGCAGTGCTCGTTAAAAAAAGGATGGCTTTGTTCGCTTCTGCGTGGATTACCGGCGCCTAAATAAGATCACTCGAAGAGACGTGTATCCTTTACCCAGGATTGACGATGCCCTTGATACTTTACAAGGTGCCGAGTTTTTTTCATCATTAGATTTGCGCTCAGGGTACTGGCAGGTCCCCCTTGCAGATGCCGATCGACCAAAAACAGCCTTCGTGACACCAGACGGTCTATATGAGTTTAATGTCATGCCCTTCGGCCTCTGCAATGCGCCTGCCACCTTCGAGCGCATGATGGACTCGGTTCTTCAGGGTTTGAAATGGCAAATCTGTCTCTGCTATTTCGACGATTATGTCGTCTTTGCGCCAGACTTTGGAACACATCTTGAGCGCCTCAAACACGTCCTCACGTGTCTGAAGAATGCTCAGCTCCAACTCAACCTCAAGAAGTGTCACTTCGCTGCTCGGCAACTTACGATTCTCGGGCACGTCGTATCAAAGGACGGTATACTTCCAGACCCGGCTAAGTTACGTGCTGTCGCCGACTTCCCCGAACAAACGACTATGAAGCATTTATGGCGCTTCGTGGGGTTATGCTCCTGCTTTCGCCGGTTCGTGCGCAACTTCGCCTCTATCATCGCGCCTTTGACCGAACCTATAGGCAGCACCACTGATATTTCGTCATGGTCTTCTGAGTGTGACCAAGCCTTCTGTACCCTTCGTCGTCTCCTCACTTCGCCACCAATACTGCGTCACTACGATCCTACGGCAGCAACTGAGGTCCAAACCGACGC
Organism: Rhipicephalus microplus; assembly: GCF_043290135.1. NCBI lineage: Eukaryota > Metazoa > Arthropoda > Arachnida > Ixodida > Ixodidae > Rhipicephalus > Rhipicephalus microplus. The sequence continues at coordinate 89,948,351 of NC_134707.1, read as the reverse complement.
CAGTGGTGTCGGCATCGGTGCGGTTCTCGCGCAACGCAAGCCTGGATTCGCCGAGTATGTCATCGCCTACGCCAGCAGAACTCTCACCAAGGCTGAATCAAACTACAGCGTCACCGAGAAGGAATTTTTGCGATCGTTTGGGTGCTTGTCAAGTTCCGCCCATACCTTTATGGCCGTGCTTTTGATGTAGTAACGGACCACCACGCAATATGCTGGTTATCTTCGCTTAAGGACCCATCGGGTCGTCTTGCCCATTGGGCTCTTCGGCTTCAAGAATATGACATTCGCGTTGTATATCGTTCCGGCCACAAGCATACCGATGCTGATGCGCTGTCACGATCTCTTCTATCTCCGGACATTGCATCTGGTTCCTCGGACAACACGTTGTCAGCTCTTGACGAGGACACCATCTCTTCTGCACAACGCAATGACCCATGGATCGCTTCGCTTCTTAACGCGTTATCCGAAGCACCGACGCTTCAAACCACTCGAACCCTGCGCCACCAGGCTCCGCACTTCAGTATTCGGGTTGCCCTTTTGTACCGGCGCAACTATTCTGCAGATGGTAGGAAGTTGCTACTAGTCATTCCCCGAACGCTGCGCTCTACCATCTGCGCGTCGTTTCATTCCGACCCGCAATGTGCTCACGCCGGTGTTTTCAAAACCTACGAAAAAGGTATTACTGGCGTGGAATGTTTACCTTCGTCGACCAGTTCATTCGCGGCTGCCACAAATGTCAGCGGCGGAAAAGCCCGCCACATCCTGCAACAGGTTCATTGCAGCCACTTCCATGCCCAGACCGCCCATTCGACCGTGTAGGAATCGACCTCTGCGGACCACTACCATTAACAACAGCAGGCAACCGATGGGCTATCGTGGCAGTGGATCATCTAACACGGTACGCTGAAACTGCTGCTCTCCCCACAGCTGCAGCACAAGACGTCGCAACTTTCATACTCAATCGTTTTGTGCTTCGTCATGGTCCTCCTCGAGAACTCCTCAGTGACCGAGGGCGTGTTTTTCACTCCGATGTAATCCAAGCACTTCTTCAACAGTGCCATATTGTACACCGGAAGAGTACAGCCTACTACCCACAGACGAACGGCTTGACTGAGTGATTCACTCGTACTCTGGGGGACATGCTCGCTACGCATGTCGCTTCTGATCAAACAAACTGGGACCTCGTTCTCCTCTTTGTGACATACGCTTATAACACCGCTACGCAAGTCACTACCGGGTTTTCCCCATTTTTTCTCCTGTACGGTCGCCAACCATCGCACACCATCGACACTTTACTGCCATACTCGACAGATCCCTCCGAATGCAAGCCTGTCTCGGAAGCCGCTCGTTACGCAGAAGAGTGCCGCAAGCTAGCCAAGCGGCTTAATACATCCGACCAACAGCGCCAGAAGGAGACCCGTGACGACGACCATCGTTCTGCACCAACGTTCGTTCCTGGAGCACTTGTATGGCTTCCTGTACCGCCCTGCACCCCTGGTGTATCACCCAAGCTACTCTCTAATTAGCATGGTCCCTACCGCGTGGTCGAGCGTACTTCATCCGTGAACTACGCCATTAAACCCCTCACGCCACCGAGCGACCGTCGTCGGCGTCGACGTGATATCGTTCACGTAAACCGTCTGAAGCCCTACTTTGACCCGCTTGTCCCCACGTGTTAGATTGCCAGGATGGCTTCAACTTTTTCGCCGGGGGTAATTGTAGTGAATAAGAAAGACGTTCATACCATCAGGTCAGCTATCATCAACACAAGAAAAAAAGCCCGAGATCGGCGATCAAGCACCGTCATCTGGGTCCGCCTGCGTTTCTTTAGAGCTACCACCCGCTTGCTCAGTCCTTCAATAAACCCTCTTTTCAATACTACCAATCAGGCAATAAAAATGCTCAGAATACAGCTAATCCCTATGTATAAACTCCATAGATTACGAGAAGGCATTTGATTCAAAAGAAATATCAGCAGAAATGCGGACACTGCGGAATGAGGGTGTCGACAAAGCATATATAAATATCATGGAATAAATTTACCGAAGATTAACTGCCATTATGGTGCTCCATAAAAACAGCGCAAAATACCATTCAAGAAGGGTGTAAGACAAAAAGACACGATCTCCCAATGATATTTACAGCAAGCATACAGGAGGTTATTAGGGGCCTGGAATAGGAAGGGTTAGGGATAATAGGTAGTGGACAGTACCATAGTACCCAGTGCTTTGCGGATGACATTGCATTTCTGAGTAGTTCAAGGAACGAATTGCACCTCATGATTTCTCAATTACACAAGGAAAACAGAAAGGTAGGTTTTAAAACTTAAAGTGTAAAACAGAAAGGTAGGTCTCTTTATTTAATTCACCGCAATATTCACCACACAACAACTACATAACACCTGCCAAACCATCATCCACCAAAAACAGCCACGCACTTCATGTATCTGTGTTTCATCCTCGTACTGATTTCTTCAAATACACCTTTTTTCCTCGATGTATTGAAATATGGAACCTCATACCAGGTCACATTCAGTCTTTGCAGAAAGATGAATTTTTGAAGGCATTAAAAGACGGTGTGCTGTAAGCCTTTCATTGTTTGTATAACTGTGTTTGTAAATTTTTTTTTATTTCTATGATCTGCCAATGTACTTGTGTATTCAGCTGTTTTGTTTTGTACCTTTTTATTATTTCTTGCTGTGTACCCACTCCTGCGATAGCCCCATAACAGGGCTGCAGTATTTGAAAATAAATAATTAAAATAAATAGTAAATAAAAACTGTTCTGCAGAAAACGAAAGTAATGTACAACAACCTGGGAAGAGAACAGCGCTTCGAGATAGGTAATAGTAATAGCGCACTTGAAGTTGTAAAAGACTACGTCTACTTAGCACAGGTAATAACCACGGAGCCGAACTACAAGATGGAAGTAACTAGAGAATAAAAGTGGGGTGGAGCACATTCGGCAAGCACTCCTAAATCATTACTGGTAGATTGCCACTATCGCTAAAGAAAAAGGTACAGAACAGCTGTTTCTTGCAGCTAAGAAACCTGAAGGCTTACAAAGAGGGTTCAGCTTAAATGGAGGACGATGCCATGAGCGAAGCAAATTAAAATGATAGGTACATAAGAAAAAAGAATAGAGCAGAGTGGGTCAGGGAAAAACCCGGAGTTAAGAATTTTCTACTTGAAATCCGGAAGAAGAAATATACATGAGCTAGGCATGTTGCTTGTAGGCAAGATAACCGCTGGTCATTAAGGATAACGACTGGATTTCCAGAGAAGGCAAGCGAGTTAGAAGGAGACCGAAATTTAGCTGGACAGATGAGATCAGGAAGTGCGCGGGTACCAATTTGCAGCAGCGAAAACTCGGCCGAGTTGACAGGCAGATAATGGGAGAGGCTTTTGTCCTGCAGGGGACGTAGTCAAGGGGATGTGATGATGAAGCTAACAAATAGGCCACGAAAGCATCATGAGCGTAGCATGTAGTTATGTTCTTAGTTGACACGCGTCTTATGATTATCATGTTGGCAACAGTCATATTTATTCGTTATTTATTCACGTCTTGTAATACCAAATGTGATATATGTGAAGCTAGCGAAACGGCCGTGAGCGCATCATGAGCGTGGTAGTATTCATGCTCTCACAAGACGCATCTCATAATTATCATGTTTGCGCTAGTCATATAGCTTCGTCATTCCATCACGTCACCTAATACGAAATTTGGCATATGTTCATTTGCGTAAGTTTGTTATTCATTCACGTTTCGTAAAACCAAAGTGGGTATACGTGAAGCTAGCGAAATGACTACGAGGACACCATGAACGTGGCAGATAGTCGTATCTTTTATGACATGCATGTCATACTTTCCACGCTAGGGATTGCCACTCATGTTCCCCCTGCAGTCGTGTGATGCTATACCAGTTTTGCCATATGTAGGGTGAACAATACCATTTCAAAAGCAGCAAGACCATGAAAGGTAATTGTGATTCTCAAGACACACATGTCATTACTTCCGTGTTATGAGTAGTCAGTAATGCTTGTGATACTCAGGACACACATGTCATTACTTTCGTGTTATGAGTAGTCACTTATGCTTGTCACACACCTATGTTATAACATACCATTTCTCGTATAGATACCAAAATCAAAATGGCCAGGAGAACTAATTGTCGTAGACGGGTGATAGATAGATAGATAGATAGATAGATAGATAGATAGATAGATAGATAGATAGATAGATAGATACGCTCAAAATCACCGAAGTCTGTTAAAAAATGCTGCGGATTCAAAATTATGGGCCATCTTCCTGAAGGAAACCATGATGAGATGCGAAGCAGCAGCGGTGTGCACGCCTTGACCCGGTTCTAACGGGCGTCGACGCGGGTGCTGGAAGAACGGTGCGAAGCGAGACTTCGTGTATCCTTTACTCGAGTAAAGGTCTCTTTTATACACAAAAACACGGCAGGCGGGTTGGCATTCGTGTAAGCTTGATCGCAGATAAACAGTTCTCGACGTGCAGTCGAGAATTGTTGGGAGAGGAGGGGGTAAACAAGAGAGAAGTGTGTTGCGAGTGGGTGAAGAAGCAACGTCACGTTGAAGTGTAGGGAGGATGCGACAGCTGCTGCGGGCGAGGGAAAGAGCGACATCAACGCGCAGCTTTGACGTGACCTACTTCGCATCATCTCAACAACTATGGCGGGGGGATGCAGTGCAGCACGTTGGCACGGAAACACGACAAGACAGCGTAACACAGGCGTGTCAAAAAGCTGCTTCGTATTTGAAGCACCGAGGACTTTTGTTCAAGCCAAGCGTCTACCAACTAATCTACGTACCTAGTGGTGGTGTTCTAGAAACATTTCTTAGCCACAGAACTCGCGTTCCAGCAGAATTGTCTTGAATCCAGGGCCGTTGATTCAACATAACTACTCCCGGTGGCAAAGCTAGTACTTAGAACTCGATATGTTGCAGCTATGCTAGCCCTAAACTGCACAAGCTATGATAATAGCCAGAACGTGAAACGTAGCAGCCATGCTTGCCTGGAACAGAACAAACTATGCTACCATCTTCTGCGGACAATTCAAAACGGAACCAGGAGGCAGTGTAGATGCTTTAGACGCTTGCATAACTTATTTCATACCCATGAACTAAAGCGACATCCTGGAGTGATCCTGGCATTTTATGATCTTTCTAACGTACTTCATCCTGAATAACAGCCCAGCGAAATGACCATGAGGCGACCATGAAAATCAGTGTAGTATTTAAATTTTCTCGAAGTCTAAATTTTGTAGACATGTGCGATTCGTACTATTCGTACTGACTGTGGGGTGCTCCAAAAGCAATACAAGAATTTGCAAATGCCATCAAAACTTGGACTTTGACAGGCTTTCGTGAAAATTCGAAGTTCTTTTTGGATACCATACGTTGCGGCATGGCAACGTATAGGTCTGAGAGCCCCGTTGCAAGCAAACTGGTCCACCTCGTTACACTCTCTTTACTCAACGCCGTGTCGCTTTTTTTCCGCGCTGCTTGCCTGTATTTAAAGGCACCGTACGGCACCGATTCCAGTGGCATGCGTGCAGCTATGTAGTAGGGCATTCACACGAACTTTGCACATATAGGGAAACAAATATTTTCTTTAAAGGTGCCCTCTAACACTAAAAAAACATCGGTGCCTACTGCATAGCTCGTTGTGCTGCTCGCCATAACTACTGCGAGTGGAAATGACGCCGGATAGTTGCCGCCATACAATTGGGTAAATGTAACGTTAATTGTGATCGCGGCATTGCATCGTAATAAGGAATAATATCGGATGTAATTTTTCATTAGCATGATTTTTTACTCAAAGCGACTGAGAAAAAAAGCTCTCCGACTCTTCGAGATTGAAAACTGCAAAGCTGGTTAAAGATTGAACCAAACGCCATGTGCTGGAGGAAACGCACCAGCGACGCTCTGAGCGCAATTATTTGAAGATAAGAGGAAAAGAATGAAAGAGCCTACGTGCGTTGCGGAATTGTTGCGTGTCTGAGGCCTCGGAGGCACTCAAAGACCACGTTTGGTGTGCCACGCTCTCAGAGAAGATGGGGAAATAAGTATGGTGAAGTGACAAAAAATGTCGAAACTTCACCGAAAGGGCTGAGCAACGAAAGCGATAGCGAGAAATGGAAATATAATACGGAGAACAACATGCAGCTCAATACTCGCAGCGCACCACTGAAGCGCAAAGAAGGACACTCGAAAAAACGCACAGGTATACATAAGACAAGAATGAACTAAAACTCTCACTCGGCCGCGGCGGTCACAATTCTATGAAGGTGCAATCATAGAGGTTTTGTGTACTGTGCAATGTGAGTGCCCGCTAAAAAACACCAGGTGGTCTAAATTTATGAATCGCTTCCCTACAGCGTCCCTCATCTTCAGTTTGTGATTTTGGGACGTAAAACGCCACGTTATAATTTTATATTAGAGCTGTCTCAGTTGTTCCGTTTTATATTAACGCAATGCGCTTCAAGTGTTCACAATGCAGAACCTGATGCTGTTTTAGACATGTGTCTTCTAGACAATTCTTTTTTTCTTTTAAACTATGGCGTGTGAAGTGACCGCTTGTGTCTCCTGTCAGGCGGTGGTGTCTGACGCAAAGTGTTGGTGGGTGTTCGTGGTATTTTTTTTTGTTCCACATCACGGTACAATAAGGATCATTTTTTGAGGACTGACTCTCGTTAGATTTCTTAGATATGGATACGTTTTCGCAGGTACGATAAATAAACAGAATATATTCCAATCAATACCGCTCCCAAATCAGCGGCGTGACCTTGACCACGATAGCTGTAAGTACATAGAAATTGCATAAAATGTACATAATTTCGTACCTACTGTAGTCGTGAAAGCTATCTGTATCACTAAGAGCAGGAGAAATTGCAGCTAGTAATAGAGGAGTGACGTCTACGTGAGCAAGCTACAATGAAAATGCAGCGTGTCTCAGTAGAGCCTAGCAGACGACCGTAGCCGAATTCCCCATATTGCACAACCGGAGTACGGTTTGTAGCACCACCACTGGTGGCGCATGAGATGAATGACTACGACTACGGTGTCAGGTATGTATCCAGATTGTGCTAACATGCTCAGAGCCCCCAAGCACTAAAACCGGATGCTAACGTCACTGACTGCCTAATATATTTATAGCGCTCGCTTCTCTGACTAAACAGTTTTTGTTTCTGAACGGCCGGTCAGCCACATGGTGGCAGCGGTGCACAGTTGAAATCTTGACAACGCCGTCTTCAACAACACCCCCCCCCTCCCTCACTAACAGTGCTACCATGCCCATCGATGCTACTGTAAGCGCCGAAGCTTATCGATAGGTCATTTGACGCCTGGCTTGGCTGAAGAACGTGGGAGAGTGAATTTGACTTGTTTGTCACAGCTATTCTATTGACCAGGCAGCCAATCGACGTCCAGGACGCAAGATGTTTGGTTACCATAGACAAAAGAGGCAGAGAAGGCAAAAAGACAAAAGAGGCTGGTTTTTTAGTTAGGCCATTTCTGTAGGACGGCTTGTTAACGAGGCGGCACATGATGTATGCCTCGAAGGCAGTGTTACCAGGCACGTCCCACGGCCAGCAGTGCAGTGTTGGCCTCCTGGACCATCTGCCCCATTCTGCGATACTGGCCGCTGCCCTGTGTCTAATAACCGACAGCGCCACCACTCCTACACCGGAGGCTTACGTCAGCAGGGCTGGCTTTATAACCCAAGCTACCAAGCATGGTTTTATGATTGTTTTTCTAAACGTTCGAGCGCAGCATCGACACGCTTTCTCTGCTGTTGCTACCACGTTAATAAACATGGTTCCGTTTTATGTTGAGATCTGACCTTCACCAATTACGCATACCACATCTGGTGACCTGGAAATCGAAGGAACCGCACCACCATGGCAGAGCAAAAAGCCCTCACCGTTCTTCGCCGACAAGTACAACTACTTCAAGAGCTAGTTCAGGCTCAACAACAGTTGTGCTCGGTCCACGCTCACTGAAGCTCTGTTCTAGCGAGCGCCATCACTCCTACGGCAATGGCTCCCTGCATCCTCCTACCACCGTCTTTTCCCAAATTCTGGCCAGGAAGCCCAGCCACCTGGTCCCTCAAATGGAGCCTGCTTTCTGCCTGCGCAACATCACATCGCAGCAGGAAAGGTACGCCATCACAGTATAGACTTGCTTTCTACTGCTATGCGATGCGTCGTGCCTTCTCCGGGACCACAGGCGTACGATGGACTTCGATGTTTCATGCTAGCCCTGCCTCAGCCGGCAGTGCCACGTTACTCACTACCTGCCATTCACAACGTTAGCATCGAATGTTGGGCCGTAACTACCGCTGTGGCCAACCCTGTAGCTGATTCTACCACATCTACCATGTAGCCACTGCAGAGTTGGGGCATTTTATTAAATGCGAAGCATTTCTTAGCGAACTTTGGCGACTTCGACCGTATCTATCTATCTATCTATCTATCTATCTATCTATCTATCTATCTATCTATCTATCTATCTATCTATCTATCTATCTATCTATCTATCTATCTATCTATCTATCTATCTATCTATCTATCTATCTATCTATCTATCTATCTATCTATCTGTCCATCTATCTATCTATCTATCTATCTATCTATCTATCTGTCTGTCTGTCTATCTATCTATCTATCTATCTATCTATCTATCTATCTATCTATCTATCTATCTGTCTATCTATCTATCTGTCTATCTATCTATCTATCTATCTATCTGTCTATCTATCTATCTATCTATCTAGCCGCCTACGATGTTTATCTCTGCTGGCCGTTTCGATAATGATATCGATACCAAGGTTGGTATGGCATAACAAGACTGTATGAAGAATATATTTGACTAGTCATAACATGAAAATCATGGACACATGTAATGAATGTCGTGATTTATTTTCATGGTCCTGCAGCTCTTGCGGTGGTTTCATTCACATGGCATGTTGCAAAACTGATATGGCGTGACATGATTGCTTGGTGAACACATGCAACAGACCCTAAAATGAAAATCATGACATGCTTGTCATGTAACAACTTGCCTACATGCCATGCTCATGATGCGCTTGCGGCCGTTTTGCTAGTGTCACATACACCAAATTTGGTATTACAGCACGTCAATGGATGACGAAAATATGTGACTGGTGTAAACATGGTAATTGTGAGATGCGTGTCATGTAACAACATGACTACATGCCACGCTCATCAGGCGCTGGCGGCCGTTTAGCTAATTTCACTGAACGGGAATTAATGACAAAGGTATGATACTTGTGCAAACATGATAAACATGAGATGATTGTCATGTAACAACATCACTGCATGCTACGCTTGTCATGCACTCGTGGCCATATCGCTAGATTCTCAAGTACCAAATTCGGTATTATGTGACGTGAACGGACGACATAGGTGAATGACACATCTGAACATGATAATCACGACATGTGTGTCATGTAACGACCATGCCGCACTCATGATGTGCTCACGGCTGTTTCACTAGCTTCAAATATGCCAAATTTCATATTACGTAACGCCAAAGGATGACGAAGGTATGTCACCGGTGCAAACATGACACTCATGAGATACGTGCGATGTGAGAACACGAATACATGCCACAATAAACGCGCCAATACATTTCGACGTGACATGGCGCACGTGCTTGCCGGCCTTCATTTTGTCTCGTCACGCCAGCGTTGCCACGCCGGGCGCCGGTCCTGCCTTATACTCGCAGGGGCGCGCCGCGCTGCGTTGCTTTGGCGCATGCGCGTTTAAGCGCGTCCAGCATCCCCACGTCACAAAAAGAGGGAGACGCAGTGTTGTCTGGGTAACGCATCGGCGCGAAATGCCGCAAGTCGCTTTTCGCGCCGGTTGCCGTCGGGCCGCCCCTACGGACGCTGGTCGCGCCGGTCGCGCCTGGCGTCAAACTATAAAGTGCTCACGTTTTGCTAACGTAGCGTCGCTGTGCCCAGCGTGCGTGTGCGTCGACGCTACATTGGAGTATATTGGGCCTTTCATGATGCGATCATGGCCGTTTTGCTAGATCCACATATACCAAATTTTGTGTTACGTGACGTCACTGGATGACGAAAGTATATGACTGGGCAAACATGATAATCCTGACAAGCTGACAACATACCTCGCTCATAGCGTGCTCGCAGCCGTTTCGCTAGCCCCACCTATACTAAATTTGGTATCACGTGACTTGAATAGATTACGAAGGTAAACGAGACATCTAAACATGATAATTATGACAAGCAAGTCTTGTACATTATTGACCTCCACCTCGTAACGTTGTGCTGATTTTAAAGTGACATATTGAGCTTTCTCATTTGTGCTTCACATGTCATCGATTCCCACTGTACGTTGGATCTGTCATATTTTAATTATACAAGGACCTGCAGGGCTACGACGAAAGAATTGCAGGAGGGGGGAAGGGGCACGAGAAGAAATAACTAAAAGAAACTTGTATGAACATTCTAGAAGTCATTTACTGCGGATCAACTGTCACCATAGTGCTCGATAAAAAAAGTGACGTACAGTCATAGTTACGTCTGTGTAGAACACGTGAAGAGCTGGTTTTCTCTCCTCGGGGTGAAACCTCGAGGCGATTTCAGGCTATGAAGCACCGTATCAAAAGAATGTGCAGCCTAGCTGTCAGGCTGAACACATCAGAGCCCAAAACTACCGCGAGGTTTCGCCCCACGGAGCGAAAACCGGCTGCTGACGTGCTCTACACAGACGGGCCCGCAGCTGTACATGATAACAAATAAGGGGGTAACACAAAGATATAGATCTCCCGAGTGCTTTGTGCACCGTGCTCACAGGAGGTTTTTAAGAGTTTAGAGTGGGGAGACTCAGACATGCGAGTTAATAGAGAGTACCATAGTACACTGTTATTCGCCGAGAACATTGCATTGCTGAGTAACTCAGGGGACCAATTGCAATTCTTGATTACTGATCTAGATAAAGAGAGCAGAAAGGTAGGGCCTAAAATTAGCCTCTAAAAACAAAAGTATTGTACAAAAACCTTGGAAAAGAACAGCGCTTGAGGACAGGTAACAGTGCACTTGAAGTTGTAAAAAAATACGTCTAATTAGTACGGCAGAAACTGGGGAGCCTACCTGGAGATAGAATTAGCTATGTGAATAGGAATGAGGTACTTCCCAATCAGCAAGCATTCTCAAATGATAAATGCTGGATTCACACTATCCCTCAAGAGCAAGCTAGACAGCAGCTGCATCTTAATGGTACCTACCTACGGAGCAGAAACCTGGAGGATTACAAACGGGGTTCAGCTTACGTTGAGGACGACGCAGCGAGCAATGGAGCCTAAGGGACAAGAAGAGACAAGAGTGGGCCAGATAACCAATGGGATGATAATTACTTCATAGTCGAAATAAAGAAGAAAAAAACGGTCATGGGCAGGGCGTGTAGCACAAAGGCAAGAGAACCGCTGGTCGTTAAGAATCCCAGGCTGGATTCGAAGAGAAAGCAAACGGGTGAAGGGGAGACAGAAAGTTTGTGGGGCAAATGAGATAAGGAAGCTTGCGAGCACAATACGGAGTTGACTACCAGGATGTGGGAAGCGCCTTTGTCCTGCCGGTGGCGTAGTCGTGCTACTGCTACAGCTGCTACTCATGATGATTATTGCAAAACTTCTGCTGACAAAAAACTGTGTGTAGGTTCCTGATTAAGTGGGTTATTGTCGCTATTAAGCGGGGGTTGGACGAGCTGGCACTTTATACTATATTTTGTTGCAAATACTATCGGCGCCGGATAAAACAGGAGCAGCCAAGCCCCCGGCACATCCATAGTCAATAATGTATATTCAACTCAACTCCACTGCTACGCATGGTGCAGTTTGCAGCTTCTTTGCTAAAAGGTAGATACACTCATGTCATTTGGCGGCAATTCTCCATATTATTGCTTTCGGTCTCGCAATGCCGCCAAAACTGTTGTGCGCCCGTTATTTGTGATGACCCGACCGCGTTTGCTACACCATTGCTAACGCTTGGGCCACGCGCTTCACTGTTCGCGCTTTATTTTACGCCAATAGTCATCATCATCATCAGCCTGACTACGTCTCCTGCAGGAAAAAGGCCTCTCCCATGTTCCGCCACTCAACTCGGTATTGTGCTTGCTGCTGCCAATACGCGCAAACTTCCTAATCTGATCAGCCCACCTAACTTTCTGTCCCCCCCTAACCCACTTGCCTTCTCTGGAAATGCAGTTATTACCCTTAATGACCAGCGGTTATCCTGTCTACGTGCTACATGCCCGGCCCATGTCAATTTCCTGTTCTTGATTTCAACTATGATATCTTTAACCGAGGTTTGTCCCTTAATCCTCTCTGCTCTCGTCTGGCTCCTAAGGTTACACCTACCATTTTCCTTTCCACTGCTCGCTGCGTCGTCCTCAATTTAAGCTGAACCCTCTTTTTAAGTCTGTTCAAGTTTCTGCTCCATAGCTAAGAACCGGAATGATGCAGCTGTTATATACCTTCCTCTTGAGGAATTCCCTCGGAGGATTTCAAGCTGGACGGACGTGCCCTCGCGATCTCCGACGCCAGCGTAGCTCCCGCCGACTGGTTCGCCCTCTGCGGTCTCCTGACGCCGAGCAGCTCTCGCATTGTGGTGCCCGGCCCTTGGACTGCTTCGACCGGATCCCCACTTTCTTATCTCCTTCTATTTTCCGTCGCTTGCCTCTCTATTTCTTCGTCTATTTTCTTCTATTCTATTTATCCCTCCTTACCCCCCACCCCTATAAGGCACTGCGCCGTGTCGCCCCTGAGGCAGACAGAAATTAGGTGCCTTTTTCCTCTTTCTTACAACCACTCACACTCTTGAGGGATAATGGCAATCTACCTGTCATAATATGAGAGTGCTTGCCAAATGTGCTCCATCCCATTCTTATTCTTCTAGTTACTTCAGTCTGATGGTTCGGCTTCACGGTTATTACCTCTCATAAGTAGGCATAGTAATTTACAACTTCAAGTGCACTATGACCTAACTCGAAGCAATGTTCTTTTCTGAGGTTGTTGTATATTACTTCGGTTGTTGTATATCATCGGTTGCAATTCATCCCCTGAGTTACTGAGCATGTCAGTTACTGAGCTGTACACCAATAGTACATTACGGTAAAAAGAAGGGAAAATGCTAAGAGAAGCCTAAACACGAGAGAAGGTGATGGCTAATTCTAACTCTCTTTCTCGCATCTTTGGCCAGTTATTGCGATCATTTACATCGCTCTATCAATATCGAAAGTCGTTTTGTAAAACTATCGGTTGTTGAGAGTGATTCCCACTGTTTTACTTTAAATACGTCTTACCAAGACTACCAAGTAAAACCACTTTGTGTCTACCTCAGTATAATTCAACTGATTCTGTTGAGTTTTCTTTTAAACTACCGTGAACGACCTAGAAAACATCCGTTTATCAACGTAAAGACTGAAAAATGCCGCAGAAGTGAACGCGAGTTAACCTGTTCATTTTTTAAAGTACCATCGTGCATCCATTCTGCCCTCGTGTTCTCAACCTTGTGTCTTGCGGAAATTTTATAGTACAAATTTTGCACTCACGCAGCAGACGTAAAGTGTTCTTTTATTTGCACGATCCCTTCATACATTGAACTGATATGAAATGTCATTCATTTTATCACTAATATTTCGAACTAGGGAGCTTCACTTATGTAAGCCTTCCAACCCAACACGCGTTGAACGTTGCATACATGTATCGCACAATAACGCAAGATTTTCAGCCCAATATGCGTTGAAAGTTGCGTATAATTAACGCGCAAAGACACAGACATTGATGACAAGGCCTGAATTCAGCAGCAAGGGATTGAAAACGAGCCGGGAAGCAATCGTGAGTGTGCCAAGTTTATGAAGTTGTCCTAGGAGATCATGGCAACATAACAAAATGTACTCTTCATACATACAGCCGTAAAAACTGATTGTTAGAAGACCACGCCAGTAGGAATCGGCATTGAGCGTTCTCCTGAAGACATCTCCTCTTGATTTAGGGAACCATTATACTTGTAGCGAAGCCTCCGAACTCTGAAATGGGTTGAGTTGAAATGGGCCTTAACATACTTGAGGATTTTGCGGAATTTTTTTATGAATACACGTTTTATGATCTATTCATTTATTTTGCTTTGGTTTAGGCCCGCTATAATAGCGGTAAGGCAGGCATACTAACAAAAACTTCATTTTTGTTTTTTTTTGCTCCGCAATAACAGTATGTATTTTGTGTAACCGTGCATTATTGGTAGGGAAATATTCTATACCACTTTCACTACAGCACTCGATGAAGGCTGAGGCACTAGTACTTCTAAGCATTGTTACGTAAATATTTCATATCTCGCACTTGGCTAAATCGCACATATATTGCATTCATATGCCTCTGATTGATATTCCTTTTTAACAGGTACAGGAAAGCCATATTCAATTGATATGAACTTGACTTTTAGTGAGCCGGACTCCTACAACTGCAGTGTCTTTACGGTCACTTATCTATACGGTGGTGAACATCTTTGTAAGTAGTTACTGTCACACACACATATATATATAATAATCAACGTCTTCGTAAGAAATATTAAATGCACAGGATTTCTTTGCCTATTGTAGGTCCCTTGAGCGTCTATCTATCTATCTATCTATCTATCTATCTATCTATCTATCTATCTATCTATCTATCTATCTATCTATCTATCTATCTATCTATCTATCTATCTATCTATCTATCTATCTATCTGTCTGTCTGTCTGTCTGTCTGTCTGTCTGTCTGTCTGTCTGTCTGTCTGTCTGTCTGTCTGTCTGTCTGTCTGTCTGTCTGTCTGTCCGTCTGTCTGTCTGTCTGTCTGTCTATCTATCTATCTATCTATCTATCTATCTATCTATCTATCTATCTATCTATCTATCTATCTATCTATCTATCTATCTATCTATCTGCCTGCCTGCCTGTCTGTCTGTCTGTCTGTCCGTGTGTCCGCCCGTCCGTCTATCTATCTATCTATCTATCTATCTATCTATCTATCTATCTATCTATCTATCTATCTATATTAAGAAGTCTGGGTTGAGACAGCGTTTATTCAGCCCAAGAGCTCATCAGTGAATGGGCAGTCAAAGACAGAGCGCGCACACACACGATGATGATTGTGGTGACACATAGAGACCCAGAGGAATGATGATAATTATAAAATGCACATATGAGTAGAAGTGCGTAACGAATGCCCACACTAATTTTCCCCACATGGAAGCGGCCAACCTAGCCGGAGCAATTCAATGGGACAGAGAACGTCGCCTGAGAGGCTTCATGCGATTCACGTGCAAAATCTCTGGGGTGCTGTGATGGCGGTCTGTTGGGACAAGTGGGGTCACTCGATAATTAACGGGCGAAGTCTGCTCGGTAACTATGTGAGGCTCAATGAAGCGTGGCTGATACTTGTCACACAGACCAGGTGTACGAATAGATTGAACAGGAGCACCTCGTCACCAGGTTGGAAGAATAAAAGGCGATGGATGCGTCATCAATGACTTTTCGATCTTGCTGTCACGCAACCGCGTTGGTGCGAGCACGCTCGCGACACTGGGCTAGTCTTGAAATGTATTCCGCGATGGAAGACGGGGATGAGTTGAAGTCGGTGTTGAAAAAGGAAACGTTGAGGAAGAAAGTAGAGGAACGTTCATAAACGAGGTAGAACGGCGAATACTCGGTAATGCGCTGAACAGCCGTGTTGTTGACAAACGTGAGAAATGAGAGAAGGGTATCCCAGTTTTTGTGGTCTGGACTGATGTAGACGGCTATCACATCAGCAAGAGTACGGCGAAATCTCTCGGTGAGACCGTTGGTCTGAGAGTGATAGCTTAAAGCTGTCTTGTGTGTTATTCCAGAAGCACGCGATACTTCATTTTGTACTTCTGAACCCCCTTCCACGGTCACTTAGCAATATATGAGGGGCGCTGTGGTGCAGAATGATGGCGTGCAGAACGAAGTCGGCAACTTCCGAAGCAGAGGCAGTTGACACAAACGTTGTCTCCACGTAGCGCGCCAGGTGGTCTACGGCGCTCACTATCCATCGTTTGCCAGTAGATGTGGCAGAAAGAGGGCCGTAAAGGTCGATGCCTACAACCTCAAATGGCGTTGTGGGGCAGAGGTCCGGCCGGTGCAGATGTCTGGAGTTTATGACGCTGGCATGGGACACATGACCCAACGTAGCGCGCGATGCTAGTAGAAATACCAGGAAAGTAGAAGCGACTTCAGATGTGGTCGTGAGTTTTTTGAAAGCCAAGATTGCCGGCGATCACGTCGTAGTGGAAGGCTTTAAGCACGTCAAGTCGAAGAGAGCGTCGTAGCATGGGAACCCAGCGTAGAATATCAGGGTGGTAGATGTGATGGTAGAGAACTCCAATTTCCAGCTTAAATCATAACAGTTAACGACGATGGCGCGTTAAGTGGATGGTAAGCTCCTGAGAACTGGCCCCTAATGCGCCTACAGTACGGATCATACAAGTGGAAGGAGTGAAGCGTGCGCTTGTCGCCCGAAAATGGCTGGTCTTTTGAGGCGAACGCTGGTGCTGCGGTTGAAGTGACAGCTTAACTTTCACCGATGCTGAGTTGGGTATGTAGTAGCGGGCAGCACGAAAGGGCATCGGCGTCTTGGTGTTTTCTACAAGATGTATGAATGATATCGCAGTCATACTACTGTAAACGTAGAATTCACGGACTCAAGCATCCAGACAAGTTCTTCAGCGTGGAAAGCCAGTATAAGGCGTGGTGGTCCATAACGATCGTGAAATGACGGCCGTGGAGATAGGGACAGAACTTTTGCACTGACCAGACCACGGACGAGCACTCCGGCTCTGTTATGATATAAATCTTCTGGATCACGTTTAGTACTCTACTGGCATATGTAACTACTCGATCTCTTGAAGAGGTGTCGCGTTGGAGTATAACGGCACCTATTCCACGGCCACTAGCATCCGTATTGTTACGAGGCACAACGCCAACACGGTCCTGAAGGCGCCACTGCTCCGAAACTCTCCGTCAAGGTCACCAGCCGTTTGGTAGCATGTGTTCCACAGCTCGCGATTGCTTCTGCGCAGAGCTTATAGATGAGTGGATAAGACGACAGTGAGTTAAGGCGAGGTTTATGTACAGCATACAAATAGAGGCGTTACAAATTCGGCACTGGGGCCGACAGCTTAAGGACTCGAAGAGCCAAGATTTCGTCTGTCTGACGCATACGTCGGTTGCTCTCTGACGTCTGTGTGGATTTGATGCGTATTAGTAGTAGTGCGGCGCAATGTTGAAGAGTAAGCATCCAAAGAACTGCGTGTTTCTTTAACATAGCATGCAGCTCCTGTGCTTGTGAAGGTGTCAAGTCATCGCTAATGGCTGCACCAAATGCGAAAGAAGATGCAGGCTCACCACTAGGGTGGTTGTTGGAGGAGACGGCATGAAGTGGCACGACAAACGCACGCTCGGGATCGGTCACGCAGACTAGCATGGTGTTCTGAGGAAGTAGAATTTTTTTCTAAAGTTGTATTCATGGTGGTGACAAGTGCGGAACCATTGAGAAAACGAACTACACCGGACTCGAGAATGATGCCTTTACCGAAGCGACTAAATGATGGTGAGACCTAGACGTCGCCAGGGTCGATGTCTTTGTAGGCAATAGTTACATTTCGTTCTTGACCTGGTAGTAATTCGGTACCCTCCACAGCTGTAAAACGAAGGGGCCTCTGGGTGTCGTCGTTTAGCGTGCAGTCCGTGTCGGTGAGGTGGACGACGCGTTGGCCACAGCAAATAGCCGCAGAGGCTAATGAAAGAAAGTCCCATTCTAGTGGTAATTGGTGAGAGCAGTCACTCAGAATGGCGAACCAAATGTGATGGCGGATACCATCAATAAAACACGGGCTGCACAGAAAGCGGAAGGGCGAATTGTATACCCCTGAGCAGCAACGAACGTGAGTCTATCGTAAGGGGTCATCACTTTCTTCAGACGTTGGCCTAAATCAACACATATAACAGAACATACCGCACCTGTGTCCACCGATGCATCGAACCAGACTCCTTTCACTTCCACAGAAACCATGTTACACGGGTCTGATTGATAAATTGCACTTCTAATTTCGAATCCAGTTTCTCCTCCACGAACTGCATCATTTAGTTTTCCGAATGACTATTAGAGGAGAATGAGGCAGGCCGATGTGGAGAAGAGGCACGGCGGAAGGGCGAAGGCGAGCGGCGTTTCGGGTTTCGGCTGTTCCGCGGTGCATACGATGTCTGTGGAGATGAAGACTGGTGTGTAGGAGACGAATAACGCTGACCTTAATAACAGGCCCTGGTGAACCAATTTCGTTCACGCACGTCGTAACCACGACGCTCATCTTGCTGACGCTTTCGGGAGAAACGAGATATGTGGCCGCGATAGCAGCAATAATAGCAGACAGGGCGGGACGAGCGCCAGGGTGGGGAGTAGAAGGCGTTAGGGGCACCTGGAGATAGCACGGTCAGGTCGAAGAAGGGTCAGATGGCATAGAACAGTATTTGACCGGGGAAGCTGTAGCAAGCGACGCGTAGGATAGTTGTGGCAATATCACGTGTATGTTGCTTGGAGGCGCGGCAACGATTTGAGCGTAGATTGACATGGGGCAAGAAATAGGTGGCTGTGCGAGATCAGGGCTGGTCAGGGATGTAAGTTCATTCCTAGTGAGGTCAAGCAAAGGAATTCCCGAAGGCTGTGCTGAACGCGGTGAAGGAGGTGTGAAGCCCAGAGACCACCATTCGTCGCGTATAACGTTTTGGATGAGGTCACGCAGATGGCCATGAAACATGGAGTGGTGGTCATCAATGTCCGATTGGATACAAACGGGGTCCAGCGAATCAAGGCGCTGGCAATTCGCGGTGACGTCAGCGATGGTAGCTGGATTTTGCGCACCGAGGGTATTAAAAGCAACAGGCCCAATGCCTTTCAAGAAGTGGCAAACTTTGAAAGATTCTGGCATAGATGAATTAACACGTCGGCACAGCGAAAGGACATCCTCAATGTAGGAAGTGTAAGATTAGCCGGGATGTTGTCGCTGAGTATCGAGGGTCCCCTTCGCGACGGCAGAACGAATGGTCGGTGTCCGAAAAACATGTCGCATCTGGTGCTGGAAGGTCACCCTGTTGGGTAAGTCAATAAGGTGGTTGAAATACTAGGTCTTCGCCACACCGGTCAAGTAGAAAGAGATGTAACGGAGCTTGGTGCTATCGTCCCAGCGATTAGCAACAATCGCGTGGCTGTACTCATCGAGCCAGTGCTCCACGTCTTCCCCGCGAAGACCAGCAAAGAGAGGGGGATCACGCTGGTGGCTGTGTACGTAAACAGGAGTCGCTTCTGAAGACGGCAGGGGAGAGATGGCAGCAGTGCCGGCAGGCTCGTTCTGTGACATGCTGCCGGAGGGTGGGGGCAAACGGTGGCCTGAACGAAGCTCCAGGGAGTCGAGCGAGGTGGGAGAGGACCGAGGACCGAAAATCCACCTCGGCCACTTATGACGTCTAGGTTGAGACAGCATTTAATTATCCCAAAGGCTCAGCAGTGAACGGACAGTCTGAGACAGAGCGCGCACACACACGTTGATGATTGTGGTGACACCCAGTGAAGATGAGTATAAAGACCCAGACGGATGATGATGAATATGATAATACATATATGAGAAGAAGCGCATCATGAATGCCCACTATCTATCTATCTATCTATCTATCTATCTATCTATCTATCTATCTATCTATCTATCTATCTATCTATCTATCTATCTATCTATCTATCTATCTATCTATCTATCTATCTATCTATCTATCTATCTATCTATCTGCTTCAGTCTCAGTGCTTTCATGATCACCCACTAAAATAGCGGTAAACAAAATTTAGTGTAGGAGGATGGAATCGCTTGATGAGCGCGACTCGCTAGTCATAGGTGGATGGATGAACTTCATTTAGTCCTTTGGAACATGCTTTAGCACCTCGCGGGCAGCTCCCACGTCGGGACAGAAAGACCAAGTCTCTCTGCTGCATTATTTAACTGTTCTTCAACTCCGGAGCTTGCAATAGCAGCCTCCCATTAGCTTCCTTGGCTCGCGCCTCATCGGTGTTACTCACACCTCGTCGGTCCGCCAGGTGGCGCTGGCGAGTGAAGCACCGCTCGCATGTGCTCCACGAGTTTCGCTAATTATATGTGATTTTGTCGAGACACACCTGGACTGTACGGTCACACTGTGCTCAGAAACTTCAGGGCTAGTCATGGATAACAAACTTTTCTCAGTGAGCAGCCTCTTCACATTTATTTTTTGTCGACGACATGCCCTCTATGACCGCGCAAGCAAGGAAGCGGTGGCGAAACGCCTACGACTGAGACGCAGCAAGCGTTGACGGTGCGGTAGTATCCGATGGCCAAAACTTTGTTGGCTCTTATGAGAGTGCCTGCGGCGTCTCATGCCCGGTTGAAAGCGGCAAGGACACCGCTTAAAAAGACAATACGCACCAAGACAGACCAGAACCCTATCAAAAAAACGTCCACTATAGGAATGGTGGATTCTACCATTCACCATTTGAGGGTATTGGGGTGCTGGAAATGTTGGTGGCACATGGTGTATGGTAGCGTATGGTGAAGCGTATGGTCAGTGGTGCGCTCCAGCCGGCAATGCTGGAGCGCGGCGCCGCGTGAAAACCACCGTAACCAGCTGCCACTAAAGAAATAATAAAAAATAATTGTATAAAAATTGATGCAGAAAGGACCCGTAAAAAATGGGCACAGCTTGGAATCGAACCTCCCACCTTCGGTTTCCTTGACTTAACACACTAACCCCTGCTCCTCGCCGACAGATGCTAACGTCGGTGCTAAAGAAGTAGTCAACTCACGAACTCACTTTTTACCTTCAGTTCTGTTTGTCGCTCACACGAGATGAATGGGATCTGAACCTGCTACTAAAATTTTCACATTTCATAATTATGAACAACTGCTGGCTGTAACGATTGACAATGCGATAATGGCAGCAGTACTATGTTTTTGTTAAAATTTCCAACCGCGAGAAACAACAACTTGGTGGACTGAGGAGCATGTAGAGTTTATCGGCGGTTACTGCCAAGTTTATTAACCATTTCTGCTCCTTCCAAAGGGCGATATCTGTTCAGATTTTATGACGCTTTTACGCTCATTCGGTAGATACGCCCACACAATTGATTGTAATGTTTTTTGCGCAATGCACAGCGCAGTCGTGCCAGCGCAACGCTCTTGCTCTGTCGTTCGGAACAACTACAAAACGGCCTGACCAAAACGAATGCAGTGAGACAAAAATATTTTGCTGTCTTATTGGTTCAGTAAGCATACGAATTGACGAGTCTGTATTCTCGCATAAGAGCCAGTGAAGTGCCGGCGAGTGCGACCGGCGGCCGTCGGTGAGGGAAGGCGTACATCTGGTGAAAGCGCTGCAATCGCGTCGCATCAATGTTTGTCGCTTCTTGCGCGGACACCGTACACAATAAATAAGGCTTCATTTAGGTTCAATGGTGGCACAACTGCGCTGTATTGTCATTTTTACTCGTCAAAATTGTGTATTCTGAAACCCAGAAGCGCCGATAACAATTGTACGGGCTTGGTCGGTAGGACTAACCTTGGGTGGAATTCATGGTGGTAGAACAGAACAGTGAAAGTCAAGTTCACTGAGGCTCGTCTCGACGCATGTCGAAAGTGAAAGTTTATGCATATTCGAACGCAGTTTGTCAACTTAAAACAACAGCTCAAGCAACACAGTGTGCATGAATTGCCAGAGTTGCGTGTCTAGCGAGGCGACATCAAGTGACTGCTGTGTTCTGCTCTAACATTTAAAGGGGCAATTGCGAACTGGAGCTCAATTATTTCTCGACAACTGTGGGCCGATGTAAAACATTTATTGTCACTGTTCACAGTGATACCTCTTGTATTCTGAACATCACAACACTGAAACAAATCACGGATGTAAAACTGATGTAAGTACGCGCGCGAAATGCAAACATATTGATACATAACAGCCGCTGAACACGGCTGCATGAATGAGGAGGACGAAGTGAGTTTTCGTTTGATGCTGGTGTGGCGCCATCTTGCTCGTTGAGTTCTGTGCGCTGTAAATAGATCATTAAACAAGTTACTCGTAACATTATTGGTGGAGGTGGACGACCCCCATACATCGTTGGAGACGCGCAGCGGTCGCACCATCGGCGACCTTTCGACTGCTTCGACTGCTGGTACTTAATCTACGCCGCCCTCATCAGTCCAAGCCACCACCTACGTCACACTTCCACACCTCCGGGATCCCGGCACTTTCTCCGGTGATGGTACGATTGATCTTGACACTTGGATGAAGCGGTACGAGCGCGTCAGTGTTACTCACCGCTGGGATCCCACGCTCATGCTCGCCAACATGCTTTTCTACCTGGACGGCACTCCCCTAACATGGTTTGATAGCCACGAAGCCGACATAACGAGCTGAAATCTCTTTAAAAAAAGATACGTGACCTATTTGGCGATTCGTCTGGTCGTCAGCTCGCTGCGAAGAAGACTCTTGCCACACGGGCACAGTCTTCTACCCAATCGTATGCCTCCTACATTCTTGACGTCTTGGCCCTTTGTTCCAAGGCCGACCAGTGCATGACGGAAGACGAAAAGATTAACCACGTCTTGAAAGGCATTGCTGACGATGCTTTCAACCTGCTGATTTTTAACAACGTCTCGAGCATTGGCACAATCCTTAAAGAATGCCGACGTCTCGAACAAGCTAAAGCCCGCCACGTAGCCCAAAGCATCGTGCGCCTTCCGAACACAGCGGCCACTTCTTCGTGTGACGACGCCTTCCACCAGGCCCCTCGATGTGACAACCTTACACGCATCATTCGTCGAGAGGTCGAGGCAGCACAACCGGTAGCCACGCCATTACCGACGCCTATGCCTTCCCCGACCACGATCTCTTTAATACAAGCGGTCGTTCGGTAAGAGCTATCGAATGTCGGCCTACATCCTGTTCCTACCGTATACTCTGCTGAGCCTTCTTATCGTACCCCTTCTGCGCCTCGCATACAACGCAATCCGTCCGAATGGCGTACTCTTGATGACAGGCCGATATGTTTTAACTGTCGACGCGTTGGTCATATCGCTCGTCACTGCCGCAACTGCTGGACTCCACCGTCCCATTACGCACCTCAGTATCACACCACTTCTGCTCGCCAGTCGTCCCCATCACTTTCTCTATCAACGCCGACCACATTTTCCGCTTTTACAGCACCTCTGAGCAGACCTCGCTACGACCGGTCACCGTCCCCTGCTCGTCGTCAGTCCCGGTCGCCCCCACAACGCCGTGCTGCTTCCCCGACCTATTCACAGCATCTACGACCGGAAAACTAGGCCGTGCAGCTTCTGGAGGTGGAGCTGCGTTGACGACCTTCGCAAGAAATCCTCGATTAACGTCAAAAACTAACCGGAACCTTTTGGACGTTACTGTCGACAATATTCGTGTCAGTGCAATGATAGATACTGGCGCGCATGTGTCCATTATGAGCGCTAACCTTCGCTGCCGACTTAGAAAAGTTGTCACGCGCGCTCTCAACCGAGCTGTACTAGTCGCCGTTGGAGGAACTGCCGCAATTCTGGGCATGTGCTCTGCGCGAGTGTCTGTTGGGGAGAGAAGCACTGTCGTTCTTTTCGCCGTTATCGAACATTGCCCTCATGGACTCATTCTCGGTATGGATTTTCTAGCCACGCACTCTGCCCTCATAGACTGTTCATCTGGCGCTCTCCATCTATATATTTACCCCTTTTTTCCGACCCACCTAGCCCACCGCAAACCAGCCTCTGCTGCATTGATTTCACGCGCCTCCTTCCTAACTCTGTCACACATGTCGACTTATCCTCCACGCCGCCAGTACCTGATGGTGATTACATGGTGGCCCCGATACCTGCCGTGATGCTTACGCATGGGGTTGCTGTGCCACAATTATTCTGACGATTAGGAGAAACTGCACCTTCCTTCCACTGATCAACTTTTCACTCACTACCCAAGTTCTGCCACAGGGTATCTCCCTGGCCAAAATTACCGCTCTCCAAGATGACCATGTCGAACCCTTCAGAGTTGACAATTGCTGCAGCTCAGTCAGTGGTTCCACTCTATCACGTTTTTGGGGCGCCGACATCGAGCGAATGGTGTCATCGCACCTCACGTCTGAGCAAGCTGCAGCGCTTTGCCACGTTCTTGAGGGCTATCGTAGCATTTTCGACTTTGCCAGCAACTCTTTAGGCCAAACGACCATTGTCACCCATCGCATAAATACTGGCCATGCAACTCCCATTCACCGACGCCCCTACCATGTGTCTGCGTCGGAGCGTGCAATATTACAACATGAAGTCGGCAAAATGCTTGCGAAAAACATTACAGAGTTTTAGTACTGCGGAATGGTGCTACGTACGCATCACGCAAGCGCCTTGCATTACGTGGCGTCGTTTGCCCCTAATCGGCTTTTAGTACGCCGTAGTACCCGCGTACGTAACGAGCGTGAAGCGTGTTGGGCCATCTGGTAGATCAAAATAGAAGCACGTGTTGTTGGCAGCCAATGTCAGCGAATCCACCTGTTATAGCCAGATTATGGCCATATTTTAAGCCACAGAGCCGGTCGGTGTTTGCCCTCGATGCCGCCATTTTGCAAAACGAAGTCTCGCGCTGTCGCGAACTTGTTCGAGAGCGGCGCGACCGCCTCATACGTACGCACGCACGCATCTCATGCGTGCGTACGTAGCGGCTGCGTACGTAACACGATACGTGCGCGTTCCGGTCTGCGCATGCGCACTTTGCAGAACGTGGCGTTCTTACGTACGCAACGCCACCACGTACGCAGCGTACGCAGTACTAAAACTCTCTATTATCGAGCCTTCATGCAGCGCCTGGGCTTCTTCAGTCGTCCTTGTTAAAAATAAAGATTGAACATGGCGCTTTTGTGTCGTTTACCGTGACCTTAACAAAATTACCAAAAAAAGACGTTTATCCTTTACTTCGCATCGACGACGCCCTCGACTGCCTGTACGGTGCCACTCATTTTTTAACTATTGACCTTTGGTCAGGGTACTGGCAGATAGCCGTCGACGAGCTGGACCGCGAGAAGACCGCATTCATCACTCCTGATGGTCTTTATCAGTTTAAGGTGATGCCCTTTGGTCTCTGCTATGCACCAGCTACATTTGAAAGAATGATGGGCCCATTGCTCCAAAAGTTGAAATGGTGCACCTGCTTCTGTTATTTTACGCTGTTACTGTCTTTTCGCCCACATTCGACTCGCATCTTGATCGTTTGTCAGCTATTCTGAACGTTTTTCGTCGAGCCGGACTCCAGCTTAACGCCTCCAAGTGCCGCTTTGCTCGTCGTCAAATTTCCGTGCTCGGTCACCTTGTCGATGCCCAAGGCGTGCGCCCAGACCCAAAGAAAATTCGCGCAGTCACGAACTTTCTCGTTCCGAGGACCACAAAGAATGACCGCAGTTTTGTGTGGTTGTGCTCATATTTCAGGCGCTTTGTTAAGGACTTTGCGACCATTGCACGCCCCCTCACAGACCTCTTGAAGAAAAACGCCTCGTTTATCTGGGGCCATGACCAAGCGTCATCGTTTTCGCAACTTACTACACTGCTTACAACGCCACCAATCTTGGCTCACTTTGATTTTATTAGCCCCAACCGAGGTTAATACGGACGCCAGTGGACACGGCATAGGAGCTGTGCTATTGCAGCAACAACGGGGACACGACCGTGTTATAGCCTACGCAAGTGGACTGCTATCTCCAGCTGAGCGCAACTATTCCATCACGGAGCGCGAGTTCCTCGCCCTTGTATGGGCAGTCGCCAAGTTTCGTCCATACCTGTACGGGTGCTCATTCCGTGTTGTCACGGATCATCACGCGCTCTTCTGGCTAGCCTCCCTGAAGGACCCCACGGGACGTCTCGCTCGTTGCGCTCTATGCCTTCAACTGTACACGTTCTCTGTAATGTACAAAACAGGGCAATAACATCAGAATGCGGATTGTTTATCCCGCTACCCTGTTGACGAAGCAACCGATACTGACGCTATTACGGACGTTTTTTCCGTGCCGCTGCTGTTCAACACTGGTGAAGAGCAACGTCGGGATGCTTCTTTACGAGCCATCATTGACAAACTGGAGTCAACGCCTCGCGACCCGTCCCTACGAATGTTTTTGGTGAAAGACGGGATCCTATATCGCCGTAACTTTGATTCCTTCGGATCAGACTTACTTCCTGTCATCCCAGCGCACCTGCGTTCCACTGTCCTGCATCAACTTCATGACGCTCCCATGACGAGCCATTTGGGCGTTTCTCGCACATACGATCGGGTGTGACGTCGGTTTTTTTTTTTGGCCTGGACTTGCCCGCTCTGTTCGACGCTATGTCGCCGCTTGTGAGCCCTGTCAGCGTCGCAAAACGCCGTCTGCCCTCCTAGCCGGCTACCTTAAGCCGATCGACGTTCCCAACGAGCCTTTCTTTCGAGTTGGTCTCGACCTGTTGGGCTCTTTTCCTCTCTCCACAGCCAAAAATAAATACATTGCTGTTGCCACGGACTACGCGACGCGGTACGCAATCACACGAGCACTCCCGACCAGCTGTGCTACCGACGTTGCAGACTTTCTGCTTTACGACACAATATTAGTGCACGGTGCTCCCCGTCAACTTCTCACCGAACATGGCCGCACGTTCTTATCAGCTGTCGTTCATGAAATTCTGAGGTCTTGCCATACCAAGCACAAATTTACTACTTCGTACCATCCCCAGTAAAATGGCCTCACGGAGCGCCTTAACAGCACCCTAACCGATATGCTTGCCAAATACGTTGCGCCAGACCACCATGATTGGGACATTCATTTGCCATATGTGACGTTCGCCTACAATTCATCTCGTCACAATACTGCCGGCTATTCGCCCTTCTATCTACTATATGGCCGGGACCCAACTCTCCCCTTAGACACTTTACTACCTGCGGCCACTGAATATGCTGGGGAAGCCATTGCCCGCGCCGACCACGCGCGCCAAGTCGCCCGTAACCGTCTACAGGCTTCACAGGCACACCAGCAACAGCTCTACAATTCTCGCCATAGGTACGTGCACTTTTCTCCGGGTTTTCTCGTGCTCCTCTGGTCACCTACTCGGCGTGTGGGACTGTCTGAAAAACTGTTGTCACCCTATACTGGACCATTCCGTATCGTTCGCCAAGTGACAGACGTCACGTACGAGATTTTTCCAACCGATCCAACAAAGTCGTCGTCAGCTCCGAGCGACACCGTTCACGTGGCTCGGCTGAAGCCCTTTTACCCCCCTTCGACATCATCTGCGTAAATTTAGCACCGGGACGGTGCTTCTACCGCCGGGGGTTATGATACATAACAGCCGCTAAACATGGCTGCATGAAAGATGAGGACGAAGTGAGTTTTCGTTTGATGCTGGTTTGGCGGCATCTTGCTCGTTGTGTTCTGTGCGCTGTAAATAGATCATTAAACAAGTTACTCGTAACAATATTCACGGCCGCATATTCTATGCTCCACGAAAATTGAAGCGTTGTTGACACCACAAGAATACAGAAAATAAACGTGCTAGAATGCTTAATGAGTAGCGTTGGTTTCTTTTGACCATAAAAATGTATCTGTGCGCATTCAATAATGAAACACAACAAATAAGTGATTTCACTTACTGCCATGTGCTTCTTCATAGTGCCACCATCATCCACAAAGCTTCCGTCACGCCACCGTGATCCACCTTGCTCACCAAGCCAGCCCCCGAAGAAGGCGCTAGCCTTCGACGTAGTCGTCCCCGAGGGGACAAGTCCCGAAGACGTCATTGACGCGACGTCTTCAATAGTAGGAATCGAAGAAGTGTACTGCTTTCAGCACTTTAGAGGCCGAAACTACCAAGTTACCGTCAACAGTGAGGCCGCACTGGCCCAAATCGTAGACGCGTCACACCTTAACATCCGACGAGAGCGCGTCGCCATCGTACCCCTGGGACCCGAAGTGACCCAAGTGACCGTCCTGTTCCTGCCGTGCCGCGTACCCAGCGAAGTCCTCACCCAAGCACTCTCTCCCTACGGGAAGGTGCTGCACATCGCCAGAGGACTCATGGGATCACGCCGAACCGTGACCACTGGGACGCGATACGTCCGCATGGAAATGAAGGCTTCGTCACCGGTGCCCAACTACCTCATGATCACGGGCTATCGAGTAACCTGTGGGTATAAAGGCATCCAGCGAGTGTGCCGTCGATGTGGAGACAACGGGCACTTCCACATGAACTGCAAAGCTCCGTTTTGTGGAAGGTGCGGCGTTTACGCCCACGACGGGAATGGCTGCTCGCTGCCGTGTCGCCGTTGTGGGGACCCGCATGCCACCGTGGCCTGCACCATCAGACCATCGTATTCTGAGGCGGCATCCAAGGATTTCCCTCCACTTCAACCAGGAACGCCATTTAAGAACAAGTGCGATGATTCGTCAACGCGAGCCGCGGTAACCGACCACGACCAAGGTGCACCAATCGCGACGCTGCACCAGACGCCCACTGCGTCCCCAACAATTCCGGACCTGGTAATCCCTCCAGGTACTGAAAACTTAAGTTCCCCGTGTCCCGTGGCCATTTCTGAGGAATCGCAGGCGAAGCCCTCGTCAGACGAAGCGCCTCGTGAGGACTGCGTCTCGGATGGAAATTTTGCATCTGAGGGTCCTCGCGTTGCTGCTCTGTCGACAACAAGTTCAGGTGTCATCGAGGAGTCTACATGTCAAGACGACGACGCCTGCATCTACGAGGACTCCAACAGCACCGCGAGTGAGGCGCCCGTACAAATTGACGAAGACACCAGCCCCAGTTACATAAGCCAGGACAGTGGAGAAGCATTTGTACCATCCTCGCTTAAGAACCCGGACTCGAAGCGCCACCGGATAACTACTCGTGACTTAGAAGCCCCCACCAGAGACAGAAGTACCCTGCGGATTTCGACCCGATCCCGGAAGCCCCGAGCCTCCGGTGGATCGCCTGGCCGGCAAAAATGACTCAGCCACTTGCGGGGCACCGGCCCCGCGCCTGATAAAGGTACCCCTGCATTTGGGTGATCCTATACTATGTTTTAATTTTTCCCATGGCTCTTACTCTAAAAGTTATTACTTTTAACGTTCAAGGTTTCTGCAATCCACAAAATACAGGCTGAGGTATTGGCTTTTGCGCGTTCAGTGCACTGTGATTTGCTGTTCGTGCAAAAAAGAAATTTTTTTCAAGCTTTCTGATGTACTCGCTTTAAAGCGCGCGTTCAATATTGATTGTTTCTTTTCGTACGCCAGCATGCGTTCGACTGGCGTCAGAGTCATTTTTTTTAACCGTGTTCATTTACGTGAGCATCATGTTTTCTTCGATGCCTTCGGACGCGTGCTGGCGTTCGACTGCACCTTTTTTTCGTTAAGAAGATTTGTTGCTGTGTATGCCCCAGCGGCATGCGTGAACTCAAACGCGTTCTTCCAATCTCTTGATGCGTTCCTTTTGAATTCCCCACATGTGGTACTTTTAGGGGATTGCAATTGTGTCTTAGACTCACAGGCAGACGTCCGATGTGCGGGTCGCCACCGGTCAAACTGGAATGCCAGAGAACTCGAACGTCTAGTGCAGCAATTGGCATTGAGTGACATTCATCGAAGTGTGCATGACAGTAATTATGCCTATACTTGGCGTCGAGCAGCGTCGATCAGCCGAAATGATCGCATGTATGTATCCCCCCATCTCATTACCTACGTTCACGACACCAGGGTAATGTCATTGCCACCGACACCAGTGTACATTAGCGACCATCGGCCGGTTATATTCTCTTTCCGCCTGCCAGTGGGGATGCCAACGATTCACAGACCATGGCGTCTCGATTGCCGCGTCCTCCAGGACTCTCAGGCTACGGAGAAACTATCCCGAGCGTTACGCGCATCGCGCATTGGGGCGGATGTAGTTGATTGGGATCGCCTCAAAGAACAGTGGCGCCATCATTGCAGTGCGTCGGGCAGAGGACTTCGCACCCGTATGTCAAAAGATGCGTCATTTTTATCCTGAAGATACGCAGTGCCAATCGAGATCCCAGCCCTTCCACTGTAATGCGGGCATGGAAAGAGGAGCTCGTTGAACGGTACCAACGTATTATGCGCGCTTCTTCACTCTCGGCTGCAGCTTGGCGCTGTAGACGTGCACCGTGTGCGCACCCTGAGGTGCTAAGGTATGCACGCAGAGCTCTGCTTTGTCCACCAGACTCGCCTGCCCACTCGCTGAACTCTCCCGCCCCAGCTGCTGCGGCTACACGCAGCTTTCAGGAATTCACTCAACACTTTCAGTCAATAGCTCAATCTAGTGCTAATGTCTGTTACCCAGGATCCGTTTCTTCGCATCCTCTGCTAAAAGATTTACCTCACGATTCCAACATGTCAAATGACGTCCTGCTATCCCCGCCATCCGATGACGAAATCAAAGGCGCATTAGACGCAATAAAAAAGGGTTCGGCCCCAGGGCCTGACGGACTCCCTGCAGAGTTTCCTGTACAGTTCTGACCTATCATTGGTCCAACTATGTCACGCGTCATTCGCAAGTGTTTCCAAGATATTACACTTCCACTTCTTTCCACTAAGGCTTTATAAGACTTGTTCCCAAGAAAGACCCAATGTCCACGTGACCAGAAGATTGGCGCCCTATTACCCTGCTCAATGTAGATTACAAGCTCTTGGCCAACCTTTTGGTGCGCCGAATCAGTCCATTTCTTCCAAAATAATTGCTCCTCACCAGGTCTGTTCTTTTCCGGGCCGAGAAATACACACCCATACGTGGTTAACGCGTGACATCATTCAATACACCACTAGCCGATGTGCGCAAGGACTGTTGGTTTCATTAGATCAAGAGAAAGCTTTTGATTTTATAGAACATGGCTACATTCTAAATGTTCTACATGCATACGGATTTCCGGATAAGTTCATTGACCTCACCCGCACGATGTACACTAATTCAGAAAGTACCCTTTACTTAGATTTCCGTGAGAGTCACGCATTTAGAGTCACGCGTGGGGTCCGTCAGGAGTGTCCCCTCTCCCCAGTGTTATTTATCCTTAAATTAGAACCCTTCTTAAGGGCCGTGCAACATCACCCGCCGGTTCGTGGCTTACCTCTACCAGGTAACACTCAAGTGAAGTTCACTGCATATGCAGATGATATTACTATATATGTACATAATGAACAGTTGCTACAGCATGCTCTTGATACATTCCATGATTTCGATATTATCTTTGGTGCAAGGTTGAACTTTTCTAAAAGCCAGTATTTTTTCGTTGGCAACCCCAGCGGTCGTATCAACATCACGTCGCCTTTACAGTGGTCTCCTGAAATTTCAATACTCGGAGGTACTTTCACTGCATTTCGTATACAGGATAGCATCTGGTCATCCGTTGTACAAACTCTTCTAAGTGATATCAAAACAGCCAGGTACTTTGAATTCCCCCTCTTGGAACGCCGATACTTCACTCAAACGGTGTGCCTAGGAAAATTTTGGTACCTTTGCATTCTGTTAAACCACCGCTCCACGTCAGCAGGAAAGTGCAAAGATGCATCAGTTAATTTTTTTGGTCTGGTGGCACAGAATTGTTATCCCGTCCTGCGTTAGCTCAACCGCGAGATCAAGGCGGTTTTGCGTTCCCCGACGTTTCCGTCACGGCTTCTACATTGTGCCTCCGCACTCTATTGCGAATACTAAGCAATGATGGCATGCCCGCTCAGACACTGGCTCGCTACCATCTGGGGCCATCACTACGTGTGTTCTTGCCGCATAGCCAAATAAACCAAGGTCCCCAATCAACTGAATCACCATCTTTGTATCGATCCCTTCTGGCATTTCACCGACGTTTGGAAGCTACGTGCCCAGAGATAGCAGGTGGCCGATTCTAAAGTGGTGGACACAATGGCTGCCCTTCTACGGCCCTTGGTGCCCCAGCGTTGTCAATCTGTAATGAACCGCTCTTGGAAACCAATAACTGCCGCAGTGTGGCTAGGGCTTCTCAGACACTTTGTCTGGAGGTTGGGCTGGGGCTTGCTCCCCACGCGAGATCGGTTGCAGCGATGGCAGGTGGTTCGCACTTCCACTCGCCCTAACTGCGTCATGGTAGAGACCAGTCGACATGCGACGTTTGAGTGTGTGGTTTCCCGCCTTTATTGGCGTGTGGTTAATGCTGGTTTTCGGGGACAGGTTGTGCGAACTTTCGTGTTCAACGGCCGATTTCCGCGTAGCCGCTTCGCCGCTCTGTTAATAGTTGCGGGGCTGTTGAGCCTTTGGAGAAACCGATGTGAGGCCGTAGCTGCCAATTGCCGCCGGCGTGCTTTGTGGCCGATACTGGGTAGAATGAGACAAGAGATCCTCGCGTTCCTCTCCGAGGAGCCTTTCTTCCTCGGGGAGAAAGAGTTTCTGCGGCATTGGTCGTGCACTTTCATCAAGGTGAAACACGAAAGGATCCAACTCATTTTTTGACTGACTTGGTGCTAAGCAGCGCCCGTTGATTTGTTTTACATGATTTCATTTTCTACATATCATGTTTCATTGCATCTATTCTATCGTTATACCATTGTATTATGATATCGCATTGAGCTCTTGTGTACGTATACGCCAACATTGTCATGTATATTGGAGCAAATGTCTTCACTGTAACGTAGTGATGTCAGTCGTGAAATATAGATGTGCCGAAGTGTATATGCCCTGTTACTGGAATGGTATGAAGCGTTTGTGTTCTGTACATGCTGTAAATAATTTTTTTTCTAAACGCCACCAAACACGTTTTACCTCGCCACCATCAGCTGGCATTCTACACCTACACCACCATTGGCTCGCCACCACCACCACCATCTGCCACCATTTCTTCCACTTTAGCCGCAATCAGCCGGCATTTTTCTCCATTAGGAACATTGACTCTCCACTACAACCGTCGAGTGCTATTGTTTTTCACTCTCGCTGTCATCAGCCATTAGGCCCACTACAGTTACCACCATATCCACTAATATTTCCACCGTATCAACTATTCTTTCCACCATAACCGCCAACGATTCTAGCATCCACCAGCCCAGGATTTTCGATAGGGAAGGCCTAGTCTGATACGTGGCCTTGTGCCAGGATGCATTGAAATGTCAGGACAGCGTTGCGGCGGTGCATAAACCACCAAGGCAACCATGGGACCGACAGAACATCTGCAGGCAAGGAACGCGACAACAATGGAGGTTAGCAGATGGTCCTTACTGTTTGTCAAAAGAAAACTCTCGCGAAAGTCGGAAACAAATTAACGACAACAGAGGGAGAGTATGGCTTTATGAGTCCTACATCCAAGTCACTTTCGCAACCTACGTCGCAAAAGAGACCACAAACGCAAAAGCTACCACCGCTCCCCTAGGAAGACTCCAAAATCATCGTGAGATCATCCCAAAGACTACCTATAAGGGAACTAACGGCACCACAAATTGCAGAATCAGTTGCGAACACTTGTCAAAGTATGATAACCGGCAGCCAATTTTCGCTTCGGATGAAGCCAGAATCCAACATATTCATCATCTCCACTCGCAACCAGGATGTGGCTGATATCACCAGAAAAATTACAAGCCTCAATCTCAAAGAAAGTTTGCACGCTGCCAATGTCTTTACAGCAGTGGGAGACAGCACACGAAAAGGTGTCATACATGGTCTGACACCCAACACAAGCCCAGAAACTTTCCTAGCGAATGTACTTATACGAACACAAGGAGTCGAGATCCTAAGAGCCAGAATGCTTGGAGAAACAAAGACAACAGTGATACCACTTCTTGGCCATCTAACACCGAGATTTCCATAGTATATGGGTGGCGAGGTCGCCTGTTTTCCATTCAAAAATACTATACAATTAATCTATGTCTGTAAGCAAACGCGGCATAGAACAGACGTTTGCCCGACACCCCACATCGCCGTCTGTCACAACTGCGGTATGAAGGAGCCTAAACTAAGGTCCCTGGATGAAAGAAGTTTCCAAGGTAGCGTTACTCATTGTTCTCAATGCCGTCCTCCTCACTCTCTCACTTACTCCTCCTTTTTTCTGCCATCCGCGCCTTTAACTGGTGCATTACTTGAACGCGATCTTCCAAATGGCTGGCTGGTTGTGTTATTTATTATTATGCAAATGTTCAAACGAGGACGCGTGCGCACATGGCTCCAGCCGGATTCTTGCCGTGACCAAAAGAAAATAGTAGCCAGGACATAAACTGAAAGGAGGAGCGTTTCAGTGTGGGCCAAGTCGGCCAAAATTGTTTCGCTGTGCTCGTTCATTGAAACATCCGCGTTTTTCAACAATGCTGCTTTGCCGTAAAACAACAGAAAACGATTTCACTCTTTTCAACTTACCTCGTGCTTTCCGAGATGAAGCACACCGTGATGTGTAGCTATGAAACATTTCGCGCGAATGCTTTTGTGCGACTCTATCGACGTACGTCGACACTAATGTGCGAGGCGAGTTTATTAGTAGGTTTTAGGGCGAAGCTCTCTATGGCGGCACCCGTTCATCCCTCGTAGCCGTTGTAGTAGTGTGTAACAAGTATAACATTTTGACCTCCAAGGTGGTGCCGGTGAGAGATTTATTCTGTGCGTTGTTGAACAATAAAAAATAGTGCTTATTGTACATGTCAATGGCTGCTAAGAGGGAATGAGAGACAGGAAAATTCGGGTTTTAGTTAACGCATGCGCTGCGAATTTTTATTGTTCAACAACGCACAGAAGACAAGAAAACGTTGCTACGTTATACTCGCTGGGCGTGATCTCTTAGGTTTTAGAAAGGTTTAGCGAGCGTTGGGCCGCAGTGCCATGAATACTGTGAACTAGTATATACCATGAACTCGAGGTGGTTAAAGGTGGGAAGTAGACACGAAGCGCAAGCCGTAAGAAAGTGTGCGTGTGCCTCCTGTCGTTCAGTCCTTGGAATGTCCGCTTTATGGCGGTGCTTCTATATGAAGAATATATCATGAAAAGATGCGAGATAGTGGTACTTGGAGTGTTGAATAGGTGGACGAACGGACACACAATCAGATGCATGGACGGACGCACAGATGGCTGCACGGACGGATGGACGCATGGACGGACGCAGGAGCGGATACATGGACGAAAGCAGGGACGGACGCACAGATGAACGTGCAGACGCACTAACAGACGCACGCACGGACGGGCGGATGGACGCACAGCGGCCACACAGACGCACGCATGTATGGACGGAAGCAAGAACGAATGGACGGGCGGATGCTTCGCCCCAATTCCAACATTCACTCCGTGAATATGCTGCCATTTTTTTGGAAACGCCAGGCGCGCGTCTAAAGCGCATCTAGTGCATGCCAGTTGGTACAAATACTTGTGCGTATGCACATGTAGAGAGCAGCTGGAGGGTGTAATCAACGCACCTTCTGAAACATTTCGCACGTGACCAGTTCACACTTGAGCCGAAACGCGCTGCCTCGAGACACCTCACCAGAAGAACTCTTACTTTTCAGGAAGTTCTGAGCACTGTATCACCATCATCATCATCAGCCTGACTACGTCCACTGCAGGACAAAGGCCTCTCCAATGTTCCGCCAGTTAAGCCGGCCCTGTGCTTGCTGCTGCCAATTTATACCCACAAACTTCTCAATCTCATCTCCTCACCTAACCTTCTGTCTCCCCCTAACCCGCTTTCCTTCTCTGGGAATCCAGTTAGTTCCCCTTAATTACCAGCGGTTATCCTGTCTACGCGCTACATGCCCGGCCCATATCCATTTACTCTTTTTATTTCAACTATGATATCTTTAACCCCCATTTGTCCCCTAATCCACTCTGCTCTCTTCTTGTCTCTTAAGGTTACACCTACAATTTTTCTTTCCATTGCTCGCTGCGTCATCCTCTATTTAAGCTGAACCCTCCTTGTAAGTCTCCAGGATTCTGCTCCGTAGCTAAGTACCGGCAAGATACAGCTGTTATATACCTTCCTCTTGAGGAATAGTGGCAATCTACCTGTCCAATAACCACATTAAAAAAAAACCGTCATCGCAGTGCTGCTGGTTACGTGTTCGTACCAGTCTGGCCGTAGTTTTTTCTTGTGTGTGCGCAAGGCAGCTGTAATGACTCGTCACAACATCACGCCCCGTGGTCACTGACAAGATTCCGCAAGAAGCGCATTCACTGTGTCACAGCACAAACAAAACACAATCGAAGAACTGGACTAACTCTAACTGAATGAACTACAATGTACGACGTGAGACGCCATGGCTAGGGGTGAAAGATGTAAAACTGCACAACGTTGACAGTTGAGTAACGCACATCCCGCTTGCTCTTGTGTCGTACAATTTATGTTAATAAAGGTAACCGTTTATTCTACGGCGCTGTTTGTTTCATTTTGTTTCATTTATATTTATTCATCGTAGCAACTGAACGCAAACATTCGCTTTATCATGAAAGTATTGAAACTTCTAGGGGTGCTCCAGGAATATAGACAAGGAGAAAATGAAAAAAATGTGTCGCTACCTTGGAAACTTGTTTAATCTAGGGACATTAGCCTCAACCAGACCACCCTTGCAACCCTGTATGTTCAAGTTGTGGAGAGAGTCACTTGACGGGGACCAAAGAATGCAAACAGCGCTTCAAGCAGCCAGTAAGGAAGCAGCATTCTAAGCTGCCAGACTGAACGACAGACAAAAAGGCAGCTAGCACAGCCTTATCATCGCCGCCAAAACCAAGGTGGTATGCATCGGAAGACACTGACGAAAATGAAGAAAGGCCACAGCTTGGAAAACAGGTGGACACAGTCTAAAGGATAAAGCACAAGACACGATGACGGGAGAAAAGTAAGAAACATCACTAACAAGAAACCCCGCAGTTAAAACGTACCTCCTGTCCTCCATATTGATCCCCTACCCAAACCAGGGTTTCTGGGGTGGCCGGAAGCTCGACCCAGAAGCAGGTTAGCAGGGTGGTGGGGACGGCGCGAGGTGCGACCCCAATAACATTTCACCCTGAGTAACAGAGGATACTTTCAGAAAGCCGATATTTAAAGCAGTCGTTGGGCGAACTCAAATGGGAAGTAGCAGTTCTGAGGGTGCAATTGCAAAACTTCTTGGGCGCAGTAAGTAGTCAAAACTAATCACGCAGATAAACCATCCACTTAGTCCATCACGTCACAAAGAATTGGAAAAACGATGAGTCAACTGGTGCAGCAGATGCACGGTTTACAAAAGTTTTAGCAACAGCTGTACGCGGAGCTTCAGGGCCACAAGGCTTATGTGCATGAGCAAATTACTCAATGAAAAAGCTCGCGTATGATGATGATCTGCCCACCAGTATTACATCATCCATCCGGCTCTTTGGCGATGATTGCGTCCTGTACCACCGCGTTCCCTCACATAACGATCAGATGCTTCTACAACGTGACCTCACAACAATAGAAAAATGGTGAACTCGGTGGCTCATGCAACCAAACGCCAAAACATATATATTCATGCACGGAACGTGGAAACTCTCTCTCATACCCTGCTCCTACTTTTTTTGCAGTCTCTTCCCATTGAGCTGGTTGATCATACAGGTGCCTTGTGGTTAACATCACAAGCGAGCTCACATGGTCGAGCATATTCATAATCTGGTAGCCACTACTAACAAATCCCTGGGATTTGTTAGGTGGTAACAGCCATCACCAACACCTTCGATCCAAAAACTGGCGTAAGTTACATTTATCCGCAATATACTTGACTTCGCATCAGCAGTATGGAACCCATGTCAAGCGTACCTTTTTGACCGACTTGAAGCTGTTAAATACTGCGCAGCGCGTTTTATTACACCTCAGTACGACCATCGGCTAAGTGTCACAAACATCAAATCATCCCTGGGCATTAAATAGGTGGCACTTCGCAGAAAAATCTCTCGCTTATGCCTCTTTCATAAGCTCTATTAAAACTTTTCACACTTACGTGACATGTTTCTTCTCCCGCCAAATCGCCATTCATGCCACTTGTCCAACTCCCTCAGTCTTCACAAAATTCACGGCTCTACAATTCGTTCAACAACTCCTCCTTGCCAATACCCATTGCAGAATAGAATGGTTTACCTGGTGGTGTTGTGATTGTACGTGATCTCATCAGTTTCCGAGAAGTACTAACAAATTTATTGAGTGCCGATGCGTCAACGATTCAGATTTTGGTGTGTTTGTGTTTTCTTCTTGAGCACATGATCCTTTACGTGCATTTTGGTTTTTTTTTGTAAATTTTATTTCTTTTTAGTTTTAATAATGACTGTTTGAACGTTACTTTTCTCTT
This sequence comes from Rhipicephalus microplus, assembly GCF_043290135.1. Taxonomy (NCBI): domain Eukaryota; kingdom Metazoa; phylum Arthropoda; class Arachnida; order Ixodida; family Ixodidae; genus Rhipicephalus; species Rhipicephalus microplus. The sequence goes on along the minus strand of NC_134707.1, from coordinate 89,909,925 downwards.
GTGTATGCTTCCCCCCTTACGGAATATTCGAACAGGGGCTTTAATGGTACATAAATAAATATATAAACGATTATGATGATGATGATGATGACGACGACGACGATGATGATGAGAGCTTGTAGTGCTCTGAATGCTCCCAAGGCAAGCGAAATTCAAAAAGGGGTGGCCTCTGGCTATACAGATGTCGGGAGTGTGATTAGCCATGGCCAGTAATACAACTCGCACCACTGACTCTCTTGAGATATGGCATTGGAACTGCCGCTCATTCCAAAAGCGAGGGGCACTGCTACAATCATACATGAACGCTGCATTTACGCAACCTAGCTTGATATGTGTGCAAGAAAATGGCACGGGCGTAATAAAATTAAAAAATTATTACCCCGTTCAGAGTTTATAATAATTTAGGATCGCCACAGGGGTGCATAAAGTTATCGCGACCAGTGTATGTCATAAATCTGAGTGCCAACCGAGCGCCAACTCATTGAGCTCCGTACCACTAAAAGGGATAAAGTCCAAACGTTTATTCTTAATATTCACAGCCCGCTAAGAGAATGTTACGTCAACTTTTTCGAAAAACTCGAGTGGGCTTTTGAGCCAATGGGGCATAAAAACAGATTAGTCTTCGCAAGCAACTTCAACGCTCCCCATACTTGTTGGAGATACCGGAAAAACAGCAGGAAAGGCGCAGATTTAGTGCAGGCAGTAGAGAGATACGAGTGCAACTAGAGGCCATGCCCCAGCTGGTACTAGACTAGGCAATTGTGTTTGCAAGGACACATATAAAGATATAACATTCACGTATTAATTCATGACAACGGATCTTGGACTCATCAAATATGACTCTCTAGGCTTGTATGTGTGGGAAACTGTAGCAGCGCATTTAGCGCATGTAGCGCATCCCACGTTAATTGGATTTTTTCCTTAAGTTTCCTTATCATAAACAGTTTTTTGTGTTCCTTGCTGTTCCTGTCTCGTTGCTCATCTGTAGAGACCATTACAAAATAGTGGCGAGCCTCCCAGGATTGATTATCTTATTGGTCTCATGCGTCACAGCAACATAGATTACGAGACATTGTTGAGTGTAGCTACACCGTTAAGCCTGAGCCGAGAGGAAGTGCTTACCTTGTTCGAGCGAGCGAAAAAAGACGCTCGCGAAGCACGTGAAGCGTAGATAGAGATCGTTCTCTGATAGTTATGGTTAGCCGATACATCTAATGTGCGACATGATGAGATTGGGTCATCTACTTCCATGAAGGGGAGTTCCCGAGTGCAAGGAGCATTTGTCAGCATTGAAAGAAGAAAGGGCACCGATCACAAGATTGCAGCCCATGAAACCAAAAACCAGCTGCTTGTGTAGTGGCACTGAAGAAAGAAGGTCTCTTCATGAAAGAATCGAGAGAGAAGGCCCCTGACAACGCGGCTAGCAGAGACGCGAAGAATAGAGGCAACCACCAGCAAGGACAAAAACCCAAGGTCTACTTGTCGTCTATGACGAGATCCACGGAACGCGGGTCACAGTTTTCCGAGATTGTGCAACAAATATAGCCTTAGTAGGAAGGAGCTTGGTGCTAGACGAAGAACTGACAGGTGAAATGACCTCTGGTGTAATGGTTAACAGCATAGTTAGCAGTCTTCCTGAAGCAAATATATAGGATTAAACACCTTACTACAGTGGTTGGCTTGCCGTAAAGTGCATCGAAAAACCTCTATACGACTTGATATCGAGCAATTTACCAGATGTCAGGAGAGTAGATGATCTGGATGCGCTATGGAAGTGTGCACAACTAAGGACAGCAACGCAGGTGCGACGAGAGGCTGCCAAGCATGGGAAATGCAAGAATGAGAAGGCCCCGAAGACAATGAGTAAAAAAGTTGTCCCAGCCGCGTCTATGGTGGTGTCCACATGATCATGTCAGACCGGCAGACAGAGGCTATTAGCTGCGCTTAAAGTGCCTACAAATGACATGCTGAAGGTCACGCCTCAAGAATTTGCGAAAAAGCAAACGGAAGATGAGTTCATGCAGAAATGGTTTGAAAAGCAAGAAAAAAAAACAGAATAAAAAATTAGGACCATGCGTGAATACAAAACAATCAATGATTTGTTATATTGAAAAAATCATTTTGTGTCGGGAAGAGTTACTCAGCAGTGGCTTCCATCGAAAACCTTAAGACATACCGCCTTGAGTTCAGCATATGGCAGCATTATGGCGGGACACCAGAACGTACAAACAATGGTAGTGAAGATAACTGAAGATATTTTCTGGCCTGGGCTACACAGCGACGTGAAACGATATGTGAAGTCCTGTGACATTTGCCAGACGACGTTCCCCAAAAGGCGAGTAGGACGGGCACCTTTGGGAACCATGCCGATGATTGAAATTTCGTTCCAAAGAGTAGCCTTAGACATCATAGGCCTCTTAGGCCGGCGTTAACTATAAGAAACAAATATGTTCCTAAAATAGTGGATATGGCAACAAGATATTCAGAAGCTGTCGCACACAAAATTATTCATACAATTAACGTCGCTGGGGCATTGTTAGAGATATTCTCAATATACGGCCTCCCAAAAGAAATACTGAGGGACAAAGGTTTGAATATCACACCTGAACTTATGAAGGAGCTGTTTTTTATCCAGCAGATGTTGACCGAGCCTTATCACCCTATGTCCAATGGACTTGTGGAAAGATTCAACAGCAGCCTAAAGAACATGATTAAAAATGTGCCATGAAAGAGCAACTGACTGGGATTGATATTACCGACACTATTGTTTGCATACCGAGAAGTGCCACAAGGAAGCCTCAACTTCTCACCGTTCGAGTTGTTGTATGGTCACATGGTGAGGGGACCCCTAACGGTGCTTAAGGAAGTATGGGCAAACGAAGAGGTTGAGAATGAAGTTAAAACGACATTCACGTATATGTTAGACGGAGCAAGAAACCGAAATATTCGTGGCAAGAGCATTTGAAAACACTGGAAATCATCTTTTCAAGGTTACACGAGGCCAGCCGACAATTAGGCCAAATAAGTGTTATATTGAATTTCAAGCAGTAACATTCCTTGGACCGTGTGCTCAGATTTGGGTGCACGTTAAAGAACCCCAGGTGGTCTAAATTTCCGGAGCCCTCCACTATGGCGTCTCTCATAATCATGGAGTTGTTTTGGGACGTTAAACCCCACATATCAATCAATCAATCAATCAACATTCCTTGGACACAAGTTGGGCCTGGGTAACATCACTACAAAAGAACAGATTCTAAAGAAAGTTCAAGCTGCTACACGACCAAAGACCACAACAGAGGTAAAAACTTTTTGGGTTTAATAGGATTCTACAGAGAATTCTTACCATACTATGCTGAAGTAGCTGGGCCCGAATTCACAACGCTTTCTCTTTGCCTACGCATTTTCTTAGCCAAACAATCTCTTATCTGGAGGGATTACTATAGCGTGGGTATGAATTTAACTTATTCGACACTTAAGAGGGCAAGGAGGACACACGATAGCCGATGAAACGACAAGGAAAGAAAGAAGTGTGTGCCGATAATATCAAGGTAGCACGCAAAGCGTCTAGCATCGAGAGTATACGATGATAGCCAATGATTTGCTGCATCTAACTTTCAGTTCCGCGAGCGTCTGCTACAGCGCTTACTGGATGCCGCGTACGTTGTAACAGACGTTTTGGTGAGCTGTGCAAAGCCAAGCACTCGCCTTTAATTAACGACTGTAGCTAAAAAAAATAATTGCTCGATGTCTTAAGCCACCGAGCAATCCATGCACTATCTCGCCAAGTACAAGTAAACAACACTCCAGGTGCACCACATAAATGAAACCACACATAAATCAATGCATGCAATGTTTGAAAATGTGCCTCAAGGTCTTCCCCTATTTAACGCGACCAGTTTATTTATTTATTTATTTATTTATTTATTAGAATACCCTCAGGGCCCGTAGGGCATTACAGAGGGGGTGGGTACAACATATATAACACACAAGAAAAAAAGACAAAATAAAGAAACAAGTATCAGATGCGCAAATCAGGAAGGCAACATAAGTTAACTAAAAATGTATAAGAATTCAAGCACATACAAGACAAAGATAGATAATGGAAACTGCGTATAGTTACAAGCATTGCTGAGAAATTGCAGTCTTGAATAACAAAGGGTCTGTTATTGATACAACGGAAATGTAAGTTACCTTACATTTCATTGAAGCTGCGCTGCTACTTAACTAATTCGGTGCAATCTAGCACGGTATAGTGGTGAACGTAAGGGTGTTTTGTACCTATAGTCAAAGGTAGCCTTTGTTACAATATTCTTATTACAAGACACATGAGCGACTTTGGTGCCTGCAGACGAATTGTGCGGAAATAGATAACAGTAGTAATCAAATGAAATTGTGAGCGCAATTTCGCTGGTTCCATGCACCGCAGCATTTTTATAAAGCCGGAATGCGAGAACGTGCATACGCTTACGCTTAGGTATATGTCTACGTAAAATGAGGGAGACTCGTCGGGAGGTGTCTCAGTGCTAATGCTTTTCACAAAACACGGTGCAAATATTTCGCCCAGCGGTGTTTGAGTGCGCAAACGAAGCAAGGGACGTGTATACGAGTCTTGAGGTTGAGAGACGTTATCACACGTGCGAAAAGGATGAAAAGAGAGAGAGAAAGAGAGAGAGACTCTCGTTTCGGCTTCGCGAAAGCTTGAAATTGATAGATATAAAAGACAATTTTCTGGCCCAGCAGACGTCAGGGAAAGTCTCCGCAAAGCAGGGTCAGATGCTCAGAGACCATAAAAAAGTGGAGTACGCGTTATATGGGAGTGACAGCCACTCAGAAAGCGAGATGAAGTGTGACTGTCCTTAGGTGTGAGAATCAATGCTAATTAAGAGAGTTGAGTTAATGAGCCAAAACTTTCCTAAATAACGATAATGGAAGCAAACTGAGCGTTCATCTAGTGAAAGTGACACTAGTGACAGTGAACTCATAATAGTTGATTAGCGTTGTCACAGTTCGATATATATTTTTATTTTCTTATCTATATTTGGCAAACTATGAAAAGGTAGCGTACGCTAGAGCCGGCTATCCCAACGTCATGACAGTAATGTACAAGAATAAATAGCGCACGGTTATACAGTCACACGTGGCGGAGTCTCGTCTCGACCGCCGAAGAGAGCAGACGTGTTTTTCGGTCGGTCCCCGACCGGTTTTCCTGGAGGAGCACGCGAGCGTCTAGTGAGGCGCCGTACCTTACGGGCGCTTCCATGCTTCCATTTTTTTTTCTCCCCCAGTTTTTTATTTTGATAGCTTTTGCGCACACCCGTGCGCCGTTTTAATTTTTTCTTCCCTCCCTTGTCCTATTGAGCCATTTTTTGTCTCAAGCCCTGTTCAGGGCTATCAAGATATTGAGGAAATGTAGAGCCCTCTCATCTCCCCTTAGTTCTTTTTTTTTAATCTGTAATGACCTCGCCTAGTACGGCCCATCGCCTCTACCAGTAATGACGGACACCCCTTCTAAGGACGCTCCTGACGAGATCACCCTCTGCGCGAGCCTGCATGCTACCGCAACGAGCCGCCCCAGCTCACCCAAACAATCGCCTGCGGCCCCGATGATTACCCGGGCTCGTAAACTGAAGGCTGCTGCCAATCGTCTTCAAAAGCACTCATCTACCAGCACCCCAACTTCTCGGCCCCATGTACGAAGGATCGGGAAACTGTTGCCACCACGCCGGCGTCAGGCACCAACAATCAAGGCCGCCACCACGAAAAGCGCGAAGCTAACGGCCGCAGCCGAGGAGGCCGCCGCCGCCATTTCCTTAGTACCACAGCCTTCTCAACTCCATCTTGTACCCACACTACAAGAGGGAAGCAAGGCTGAGCTGCAGGACTACCAAGAATCGGTCGCATCAACACCGGCAGACAGCGAGGAACAGGCCAGTACCGATTCCTCCTCGCCCACATCATCTTCCTCTTGGGAGCACAACACGCCTCCGTCCTCCTCTCCGTCCCTGTCGCCCTCCCCAAAGGGTCTGGCCCTTTTCAGAACCGGAATCTGCGCTGACGGACCAGGCCGCCAACGAGCAACACAACAGGCGTCGTTTGCAGCTCCCCCCAAGCGAGCGCGCGCTCACTCTGCGCCGCCGGCAACCACTTTCTGCCCTTGCCTGCTGGCTGGGCAAGCCTGCCGCGCCGGGCGTCAAGAAGACCTGTTCGGAGAGGGGTGTGCACGTAGTGCTGTCTCTCCCCTTTTTCCAGGCGAAGGAACGCGCATGACCTCTACTGGAAGGGCAACCGAGGCAACATTGGAGTCTCTTGCGCAAGCGGGAGCCTCCCAGACCGCCACAGGAAATCCCACCCTCCTCGAGCCTTCCCCACCTTCTTCCGGTCACGCAACCCGTCCGACCCGTCCTCCAGAGAGAGCGGCCTCTCCGGTGTCTGATGGGGTGGTTTGTTTACCTCCCACCTCCTCGCCACAACAACAGCACTCTCCTCCACTCTCCCGCTCAAAGGAGAGCACGGGCGCGTCGTCTGCTACGGCCGCAGCTCCTCCGAACTCTGCCGCTAGCACCGCGCCACACCCTCCTTCTGCTTTCGGCCCCATGCGCCCACTGACGGTGGACGCCTCTACCGAAGCAGATTATGAAGAGGCCCGACGCAAGCATCAGCAGAAAAACGGATTTCCGTGCCAGGCATCAACAGCTACAAATGCCTCTTCCAGTAGGCAGCCAGCCAGTGCAGCTCCCCCAAGCAAGGGAAAGGGGCCCCGCCAGAAACCAGGTCGCCGCCAGCACCAACTCGATATTATCGAACACCTGGTCGCGAATGAGCCCCGCCGCACCTCTGCCACCATCCTCTACCGCCCCAAGGGCAGGAAGAACAACTTCCTCTCCCTCAGCCGCGACGCAATTGCAGCACAGCTCTCGAAGGTGCCCGGCACGAAGCGTGTGCGCATTAACTTCAGCGGCAACGTTGTTGCGGTTGACACCACACCCGGAGCTGACACCTCCGCTCTCCTGGCAGTGGAAAGCATCGGGAATGTGGCTGTCAACGCCAAGACCGCCAACAAAGGAACCTGTACCGGCGTACTTCACGGCGTTGACGCGGCTTTTGACGAGGAGGTCCTCAAAAACAACATAGAGAGCTCTGCTCCCATCCTCTCTTGTGCCCGTACCGGACGCAATGTCCTTCTCCGATTTGTGGGTAACGCACCGCCACCTGAGGTGGCGTTATTTAAGCAGACCCGCCCTGTACGTTGTCGTCGTCGCCGCCCTCTCCAGTGCGCTGGCTGTGGCACTTTCGGACACACTCATGCGACGTGCACCAGCTCCCCACGCTGTTCGCGCTGTGGCGGCGACCACGCCCGCGCCGACTGCGTTGCACCCGGCCCCAAGTGCCTACACTGCGGCGGCCCACATCCCGCCACCGAGCCCCGATGCCCTCGCTGGCAACACGAGAGGAAGGTGCTAGAAATCATGGCCTCTGGGGACCCGCCCCTCTCTCGTCGTGAGGCCGAGAGGAACCTTAAGAGCGAGGGAAAAGCCGTGCCTGCTCGAGCACCGTGCACTGGTATTTCCTCGGTAGTGCAACCGGGCCGGACGTACAGCGCGGTTGTTTCGCCCCCGGCCGCCGAACCCTCGGCCCCCGACTGCGAGGTGCAAAAGGACATGGTGATTAGTGCCCTGGCCGCTGCCGTGCAGGCCCTCATCGGGACAATACCGCAATCCGGCCCTGTGTTCGAGCTGTGCAACGCGGCCCTGGCCGCCCACGCTGCCCTCAATCAACATGGCTAGCGGCAAGGTGTTTCGGCCGCGGATTCTTCAATGGAACGTTCGTTCCCTCCGCTGCCGTCACGCCGAGCTGTCTACCCAACTCCTCCGACGCGAGTACGACGTCTTGCTGCTGCAGGAAACCTACGCTCGCGTCGGAACACTCAACCTACCTGGTTTTGTCGGCTATCACAGCACCACGCAGTGCGAACTTGAAGAGTGTAGCGCAGTCCGGTGCAGCACTCCCTCGCATCCTCCCGGCACGTCGCGGGCTTCGGTTTATGTGCGCGCCGACCTCCCTCACGCTGCAGTGGACATCGAGGACATTCTCTGTGACACCCTCGAGGCCGTCGCCCTGACTGTGCGCATCGGGAGCACGGACACCAGTGTCGCTAGCGTGTACGTGCGCACATCGAACTACTCGGCACGCTGGGACACCCAATTCGTGTGCCGCCTCGCAGACCGCCTAAATCGCGACGCGGTCATCGGTGGCGACTTTAACTCTCACCACACCTCGTGGGGCAGTGGCGCGACGAACCACCGTGGGCGCGACCTTCTCGATGCCGTGCAAAAGGCCGGACTGCTCGTTATAAACACGGGTAGCTGTACTCTCGCGCGCCGTGGTGTGTCCGACAGTGCCATCGACCTGACTCTCGTGGGTGGTACGTGTAAATATGAGTGGCAACGTGCACCGGACTCTCAGGGCTCCGACCACTACCCCATCGTGGTCACACCCCCCTCAGCTTACATCAGGTACACTCGGACCTACAGTGTTGTGAAGTGGACTCGCTTCAGAGAACTGTGTGCTAGAGTGCCAGTCTCTGCAGACTTCTTCACCGCGCTGGCCGAGTGTCACGACGCAGCTACCACCCACTGCACCGTGCCTGCGGCACCCCCGCACCAGACATCAGCCTCCTCAACCTTCGCGCCGCGCGTCGCAGGGCGCAGATTGTGGCGGTGCGCTCGCAGAAGGCGGAACATTGGCGTGCCTATAACTGTATTGACGCGGTGTGCCGCAGGCACGCCAGACGCCGTCGCAACCAGAGCTGGGGGAGCCTCTGCTCGTCACTAGATGACCCTCAGAACCACGCCCAAGCCTGGCGCATTTTCGCTGCCGTTCTTCGCACCAGAGAGCCTCGCTGCCCGGTTCTCTGTGTTGCTGTTGCAATGAAGATCGCCACGCAGGAGTTGGCTGAGCTGCTGGCAGACAAGTTTGCCCCTCCTGCTTGCCCACAGCCTCCACAGGGACTACCACCTGTGCCTGCACTCAACAGGCCTGAGCTCTTCGCTCCCGAGCGGTACTTTCCCACCGAGGGCATTCTGCTAGAGATCCGCGCATTGTGCACGGAGGAGTTTACTCTCAGCGAGCTGACCGCAGTGCTCAACAACCGCACGAAGCGGTCTGCCCCGGGAGTGGACGGCCTCACCTACCAGGTGCTGCGCAACATTGACCCCTCCACGCGGCCCCGGTTGCTGGAGGCCTACAACGAAGTGTGGCGCACAAGTCAGGTGCCTCCTGGCAGGAAAAAGGCGCTCGTGGTGCCCATCCTGAAGCCACGGAAGCCGGCCACGGAGCTTTCATCCTACCGGCCAGTGTCACTTACCTCAGCCGCAGGGAAAGTCATGGAAGCCATGGCATTGCGACGCCTTCGCTGGATTGCCACCGCAACCAACGCATTCCCTCCCGAACAGAGCGGATTTCGCCCACGGCGCTGTACGTTCGACTCACTGGCCGACGTGATCGCCACCCTCGAGGAGGCCAAGTACCGCGGCGATTACGGCATCCTCGTGCTGCTCGACGTGAGAAGTGCGTTTGACTGTTTGCCCCACGCATCGATTTTGGACGCACTTCGTGACCTCGGTGTGTGCGGGCGGATGTTTGACTACCTGGAGAGCTTCTTGGGCGACCGCACTCTTCGCGTTCGTGTTGGCTCCACAATCAGCGGTCCCCACTCCGTCACCGCAGGCGTACCCCAGGGCAGCATACTGAGCCCTTTTCTGTTCAATCTGGCTCTTGCCAAGCTGCCCGACTACATCCCGTGCAACACGGCGTGTGAAGTGCATGTGGCGATTTACGCCGATGACATTGCGCTGTTTGCCTGCGGCCCCGGTCGCCACCGGGCAGCCCTTCTCGAGTCCCTCCAGGTGGCCATCGACGCGGTTGACGCATTCCTGAACGGGGTTGGACTGGCGCTCGCCGCCTCCAAGACGGAGGCACTGCTCGTCCACCCGCGAGCGTCGACACGCCGCTCCACGCCTCGGCTCTCACTCCGGGGCCTGCCCATCGAGTGGAGCACGAAGGTGCGCTACTTGGGGGTGACCATAGACCACCGGCTCAGCTGGCGACCGGCCGTCAACGATCTGCGGACGAGCAACCGCAAGGTACTCGGCGCCGCACGCAGTCTCCTCGCGCGAGGGCACGGCTGCACCCCTGCCCTTGCCCTGCGAGTCTACAACGCAGTCGCATCGGCACGCGTGATCTACACTGCAGCAGTGGCTTCGTTGAGTGCTTGCCAGCTAGCTGCCTTGGACGCGGACCATCGCAACGCCGTGCGGGAGTACTACGGACTTCCCCAAACCTCCCAGGTGGGCCCCACGCTCGCCGAAGCGGGGGAAACTCCCATCTCCCTGCGGGTGACCCAGCGGACACTAAATCATGTACTGCGGCTGAAAACCACAAGGCAGGGGCAGCTCCTTGTGAACAGGCTATATGCTCTACCTCACTCATCCATGGGGCAGCGGGCGAGTGAGCTCTTGACGGTTGTGCCAGACACGCAGTACCCCAGCTGGCTGGCTATCCCACCCTACCGCCACACCCCTCTGGTGATCACCAAGACCATTGGCGGCATCAAAGCGAAGGCGCGCACCCCGCTGGCAGCGATGCAGCAGGAGTGCTCCGCCCTCCTTCACGAACAGCTGAACGGCCGGCTGCTTGTTTACGTCGACGGGTCAGTGCTTCGCGACGGCTCCGCGGCCGCCGCCTGCGTTGTGCCATCAGTCGGCGCGGTTCTCAAGTGCCGCCTCCCCTCCCTCGCCTCCTCCACTGTGGCGGAACTCGCCGCTATAAATTTGGCAGCCGATTTCCTCAGTGAGCGGGCACCCATGAGCGCTGCAGCCATCATCTGCGACTCCCGGGCGGCCTTGGCCGCGATCTCGCGCGAGGAAGACGGCAGCCTCCTTGCGCAGAGAGTTGCCCGGAAGCTGCACGCCGTGCAGCAAACGGGGTGCGACCTTTCGCTGCACTGGGTGCCTTCGCACATCGGAATACCCGGCAACGAGGCGGCCGACTGTGCCGCGAGGGATGCGCACGACCCCGACACCGGCGTCACCAACTTCGTGTGCTCCGCGGATGCCGGCCGTCTCCTCACCGCCCGCTACGTGCGCGAGCGTCATCCCGACCCTCGCGTAGCAGCTGGAAAGCCGCCGCGGCGGCTCCCTCTCAAGGGACTCCCAAGACGAGACCGCGGTCTCCTTCTCCGTCTCCGCACCGGAGACAACTACACCGCCGAGCGAAAACATCGGCACTCCGGACGTGGCAGTCCATACTGCATGGACTGCGGCGACCTGGAGACTCTGGACCACCTTTTGCTTCATTGCCCGGCTGGTGACGCGAGCAGACAGGTGATGCTCGCAACGTACGGAGCTCTCGGCCTGCCTCGGACAACAACTGAGCACCTCTTGTTCCCGAACAGTGGCCGCGCGCATATCAAGCGTGCCCTTTCAGCGCTGCTCGACTTTGTAGACGGAAGCGGACTGCGTGAGCGAATTTAGAGAATTCGCGCCCCGTGATTTTGTTAGACGATCTGTGCGTCCCCCCCTTCCTTTGCTCGCTCTCTCCTTTCTCTTTCCTCTCTTCGCTCAAGTCTATTATCCCCCATTCCCCTTCCCATGTGAACCACTGCTGAGGTGTCGCACTTAGCTGCAGACAGTTGCGGGGTTCACTTTTCTTTTCTTTTCCAATTATAAGAACCACTTCCCCCCAGTCACACGTGGCGGTTTCTAGCTTCTAGTAACCTTGGGAAAACGCATTCTAACTATTTTTCTATTTTTGACAAAGTTTCATGGGACGTTTTTGCATTTGGCTTCATTCGAAGGAATGACTATATATCAGCAATAGGGCGAACACAAGCACTGCTGCAGTGGACGAGCGGTTACAGCGCTCAACTACAATCTAGGAGGTACTTGGTTCGATTCGCAGAATCACTGAACACTTTTTTTTTTCAAGAGGTTGCCCGACATGACATTATGCGTGGTGGCGAGTACTAGTTTTTTGAGAAGTAGGCTTTCGCATTTGCTTCTTTCACTCCCCTTTTGACCCAAAAGCGCTGTACTGTGCTCCTTCAAAAATTAAACAATTAAGGGTTCATAATTTTCTCCTCCATCCTCTCTTATCGCAAAAGTGTCCAGTGCTGAAATACCAATATCATACCTGGTATATTACTTTTCACGTGTTTGGATATTCGACCAGCAATCAGTCTTCACGGTGTTTTGAAGAAAATCTACACATGCAGTGAGCTAACTGCTTGCAGCCAAGTTGACTGCCTTTGTAGGGACACGCTTTCGTGCTAATTTGGTGGGCATCATCACATGCAGCAAGACCAAAGAGCACGGACAGTTACAGCTGACGCAAACAGAGTGATTAGTTTGTGTCTTCTCTCCCGCTATTTGTCATGCTGCACGCTTCAGTGTAATGTCGCTGTCAATGGTTAAAATGAACTATAGCAGTTAATCGAGCTCTGCTGAGAGGGTCCCCTATTTTCCAGAATGGAACAGAACAATGGCAATTTGATTTGTGTGATAAAGAGATACCCTGCTTTTGGTTACTGGAATAAATTTCTAAATGCTGAAGTTTATTTTTTATTAACAACAGTTCCAGTGCAGATGAAAGGTGCATGGACAAAATTCGTGTATTCAGCTTGACTAGGCTTGTGACCTTAATTGTAATTGCGAACCGGTATCACAGTATGCATAAATATCACACACATATACAACCACGGGTGATAGCTTGCTTATTCTGATTAAAATTGAAAGGTTGAAATCAACATACTCAACCAACGCAATGTGTACGAGATATGCCATGTAGAGTAGCTATGCTCGAAACTAATCTTCGCAGGTTCGTTCCATTTTACCCAATTTCTTGCCCATGACTGTAGGTTGGTAAATGAAACTTCTTCGAACACACATATTCTGTGTAAGGTTACATTTATTCTTATGCAGTACAAAATAAATTGAAATGTACAATGGCTCAAAAGAGAAATAACTAGAAACAAATTCAGCCAAATCATTAACAAACTTACTCACCAATGATAAACGGATTCTCATTTAAAAGATACATACATACATACATACATACATAAATACATACATACATACATACAGACATACATACATACATACATACATACATACATACATACATACATACATACATACATACATACATACATACATACATACATACATACATACATACATACATACACGCACACACACACATATACATATGTAGACCCATACATACATACATAGACACACTCAGGTGTAAATATTAAAATGAATGGCTATAAAACAACAATTCTAATACACTCATTTTGAATATACTACAGAAAGTAACTTACGAGAGAAATCCACCGGCACTGTTATGTCTGAACACGGTGTTTCTCGAACCATCTCGCAAAAGCTTGATACATAGTTTTCCGCTGCTGCCCAGTGACAAACAGTTTTTATAAAAAAACACAAGAATAGAGCCCTTGACAATGTCATGCTAAAAAAAGGGCTGTGCATCAATACTTTGTACATGTCTGCAATATCACTCTGTTTATTTACATAGCTTGGCTCATTCACAGCCCACTAACAAAGCATGTTAGGACACTTGGGCTGAAAGTTGGCACAGCGCGAGTAAATTCTAGACAATACTTGAATGATACAATTATAAGCTACTAAGCTCCTTGGTGCAAACAGTGTTTATATGAACAGCCATAAGTGCCATTTCGTTTCCCTAAAACACTTCTCAAAAGTAGAATCAACATTATTTAGCTAAAAGTTTCTATTCTGGCGCGTCGTGGTGGCTCAACGGTGGAAGTGACTCTTTCGGCCAAGAAAACAAAGACCAATTATTTTTCCAGTTCGTGAATTCACCCCATAATAACATTGAGGCAGCTGGTAGGAGTGCTTTTGCAGAGAGAAAACCACCACATTCCCACCAGTTGTGGCCTTGGGTAGCTACTTCACTTGAACAAAAATGATGAAAAACACTCCTCAAGAAGACTTCAAAGTTTGGGCATCAACACAGTTCCCATACAGCTGTCTATTAGTCTGCTTGAAAAATATTGAGTTTACTGGTGGCCAAAGACTGTACACTATGTGAGGTGATGCTCCAGTGCACTGCATGTATGTCTTGCTGCTGGCCTCAACTGCGATGTTGCTCAGCACATATGTGTAAAATAACAACTAATACTATGCCACTGCAAAGTAATTATGTGTCATTTGCATGAAACAGGGACCACAATAAAAGAACATAACAACATTTGCCTTCACAAAGTTCAATAAATGTAAATAAATTTCCACAGAGTTTTGACAGTTCATCTGTGGATAGTAATATTGGTTGTAAACACGTTCTTACTTCCACTAACAAACCATTTTAAGATGCCAGATTCAATATTAGAGTATACCAGCACTTTTGTAGGGCTAAACAATTGTACAGGCACCTAGAAAAACACAAGTGAATGCATGCTATAGCTACATATAAAAATAAATACTTTTATTTCTAGTCTGAGTAGAGCTGCATAGATGATGAGTCACTTGCATTACATTATGAACAAACCTATCCGAGCAAAGTATACATTTAAAAAGTTACACTTACACAGTAGATAAGTAGACTGTTGAAGGACGGATAGGCAGTGGGATAATACCCAAGCACTAAAATCTACTGTTAAGATATACTAGGAGTAGTGATGACCCTCTTCTTTCCAAATAAAATAATTCACATAGGTTCACTTCCCAGAGCTTATACACTCATGGCATCATTGGTGCTATACAAATGAGTGCACACTGAAGGATTACATCGACTAAGTACATGATTACTGCATCCATGGCTTTACTTCTTGTACTACAAAAAATGCAAACACAGTTACCATTGGCGACCATGGATGCTGTGATTGCTGGCATGTAAATGTAGCGGCACGCAGGCACTTCACATACATGTTAAAAACTTCAGCTCAAAAATATTTGCCCACTAACACTACAGCAGCCTTTAAATTAGTGTCATAGATTGGTATCTTCCATGCAAAATATAAATAATTTCGAATGCAAGCAAATGAACTGCTGAATAATGCATTGCTAAGAAGTTAAGCAGCAGCTGCTCCTGACATCACAATGTGCTCTTTCTGCTGTTGTAAACATTGAGCAGGAGAACAGTCACTGGCAGTCCCTTTATACTTGTTGGTCTTCTGTGCTCTGTTCTTGATACACTGTTCATGACCGTGGAGCACCGAACCCCTTGTTACTGCTGGAACTTAGAAAAATACAGATCATTGTTACAACCATGCTACATGCAAGAGTGTATAGTTGTCAATTATGTGCTCATATTTACAGATATTGTATTTTTAGAAGCCAATGACAAGCCTCAACACACATACACACACAAACAGTGAAGACTGAAAATATATTTAATATGATACAAGAGCAAAACTACAATGTTATAGATGAAGACATGAAACTTCTGACAGGCATAAAAAGCCAATAGAGTTTCTTCTATTTCGACTTTACACTAGGTGCGAGAAGTAGACCACAAATAAGTTCACTAAGAAACACAAGTTAGACTGCATTACAACACAACAGCATATGTTCATAATTTTAAGGCTGTCTAACATAACCAGCTCACCATACCGCATATAGGAGCAAATGGGCAGTCTAGAAGACACAAAGAACTTGTGGATTATGAGTGTGCTTGTTGCTGACATCTATTATTCTAAATGAAGAAAACCTTTCGAAATTGCACTTCATCAGGGGAAATAATCATACGCAACAAACACAACGGGCTCCTACAGGTGCCACCAACACTCACCATTATTGTTGATACCAGTGTCTTGCCGGATGGATATGCTGCCTCCTGCACAGAACACCAAAAGAGCACTCCATGACTTGGATTGCGTGTGTGCTAGCTGCATCGCTCTGCTGCTGAAATAGGCTAGCCACAGACAAAGAAATGAAAAGCCATGGCTTTGAAACACACTGAACGTCACCTTTAGAGATCAACAATGCATACTTAGGTCAGGTACAATTTGTAGAAAAATATATATCACTATGCAATCGTGGTCAACATGTTCGGCTGAAACACAAGCAACAGCACTGAGAGAGAAAAAGCTACATTGGGTAAAAGATGCAGTTACTGGCCCTATGTCATCTGAGGCTTCTTCAATGGGTCTTTCTCCTTGCAAGTTGTGAACAGCCAGGCAATTTTCACCCACTTGCTATTTCCTTTCAGAGCACTTGATCCACACAGGGAGTCACAAGCTCGAGAGCTCAATAAGGAATCAAAGTATTTGTGCTCGTTTCAAAGCACAAGCTTTTGAGTCTCAGATAATTGGAGTTTCATTCATAAGCTGCAGGCTTTCAGCTTTCAACATTCTCAATTATATTGCAATTTAGTTCTATAAATGTTGAATAAGAATTATGTGTAAGAATATTACAGGTATCCACTGAAAGCAACCATGCTTGGGTTTTCAATTTGTGCACAGTAAGTGGTGTTCACGTAATTGTATGTATTAAAGAAAAACTAACCTTGTAGCCAGCCGTTAGGCAGTTTTGTGCCCTCGAAGCTCCCAAGCAGATTGCAGTCCTTCCAGATGAGGCTGCCATGCATGCTTCCACGCCACATCCGCTGAATGATATCAGTCCCAGCAGTGACATAGGCTTGCACAGTTAGGGAGAACGTGTCCTTCCTATTTCTCTACAGGTGCTCCAAGTAATGATGAGGATTGATGTGCCAGAATGTGCAACCGATGCATCACAGGACCTTAACAAACCAATCTCTGCGATCTGTGAAGAGCCAAAAACGAGATATTTAATTAAAAACAATCATTAAAAGCACTCACTTCTAATACTTATTTGAGGAAGCTATCACTTCGTTAAAGTGACCAAAATCTGCTATATTCACTTTGAAATAAACTGAAGCCTCATGTAAAATTTACGTACCGCAATGTATATGTCCTACTGAAGTATAGTACTACCACAGTGGTAATCGTCTATAGAACTAATTTTCCAAAGTAACATAAATTTTTTAAGTGCAACCTGGCTCCTGAAAAATAAATTCACATTAACTTTCCAGCTATCAAACGTGGTCAATCGACAGGCCCAACCTCATAATCAAACAAGAGCTCACTTGTATCAAATCACAAAAAACTTTTTATGTATTTGCTCCATAATATATGTATGTATATAACAGTAGTAGTAAATTTTTCATGCTTCAACTTACCATAGAGAAACATTACATCTGATGGGCTTAAAAACTTGCACACGTTATAGAACTGCGTGAATTATAGTACAGGTGAAATTTAGTTCTGTAAGGTGAACTCACCGATGGCAGCATTTAGTAGCCGTCGGTGTCATAAGGAACCATTTACAGCCAACAGGCAAAGGGCATCTGCAGACTGGAAGCTGCCGATGACAGCAATGAAGGGCTGGCCAGGCGTGCACGTCCATTGATAAAGTGTAAGAACTGGCCATGACCGGCTGTTGTCAAGGCTCTAGTGCCGTACAAAACGATGGCCAGACGGACTCGGAAACCTGTAGTTAGGCGACATTGGCCTACAACTTCATCCAAAGCAAGGAACCGGTGAAATCTTTGCTTTTTTGAGGGGCTGGAGGGAAGCTTGACGTTCACGGGCTCTCGCAGCCACATAGAACTCTCAATTTGTTACCGAAGAACAGTCTAGGCGTGCTTCCAAAGTAACACGATCCACAACAGAATGTAGCATCTCGCAGTTTTGGTTGATCACATCACAGCGCTAGGACTATGGTTATCACAAAAACGAGAAGTGACGACTTAACAAACAAAAGCGCCAAGCTGCCCCACCACGACTTCGCAGGGCAAAACAGTTATCAACGCTGTCTTTCAATTTTCGGTCACACGAGCACAGCTTGTTCACAAGTCTTGGAACGTCAACACAGCACCACTGTTCACAACGAACATCGTTTCACTCCCGAACAGTACATTGCTCTCAAGTAAATAGAAGCGTACGGGCTAACTAGTGGCGAAGCAAGAACCGAGCGCGTAGTTCATACGTTTCCGTACGAACTTGGGGTCACTCAAGTAACGTGTCAAAACGCTGTCAATCCGAAATGTCGCACAGCACCAAACTGAGAGACTGGAAAGTCATGCGAACGAACTGTTACCGGCACACAAACACACATTGCAGGCTTCTCGAGAGCTAGTTGTCGTCGATACATCGACGCCGATCCCCGCTTGATAACCACACCGACGCACAGGCTTCGCTGCGCTTCACCATACACCATTGCACTGCCACAGCTTTCCGCACTGCTTACACGCACCAAAAGAGCTGCTGTAATCACAACACATCCGGTCAAACGCTGAAGTAACTAGTGCGAGAAGCGTTTGCTGAAAGTCGCACCGACCGATATGCTGTTTACGACGCCATGTTGTTTTCGACAACTGCGCAGCACATAAGATGATAAGAGAGCTCTTAGAAAGTACTTGCACTATTTTCACGGCGTGACAAAATTTTCTCTTATGTGCGAGGGGGGTGATATGACGAACAGGACAGGCGTGCCAGATGAAAGAAGTGTTTTGGCAACGCCACGGAGTGAGCTGATGTAGAGGGTATTGCTTCACAACCAATCACAAGCTGTGCCTGTCAGCCAAGCCGTCGTCTGCTCGCGTTTGTTGTCTGCTTCGATCAGAGCATGCGACAGGGGATTCACCTTCGCAACGCTACTATTCTCAGGTCAAGTGGTCGCTACGTCGCACAAAATACATGTCAGTGGCTCGCTCTACCTTTGAATGACGTTCGTGCGCCAAGTTAAATGGCTGGTAATTGACGCAGGGATGAATTCAGCCAAGGTTTGCTCCAGAATCGTGAGGGTTTGCATATTTTCGGTGTCATACAAAGTTACTAGGGTCATTTCATTCCGATTGATTGCCATAATATCACGGTCCATATCGGTGTCTGAACAGTGAAGGTGAAGATGCATGATTTGTTTGTAGTTCCATGCGTAATCACGTGCACCCTTAATACGCTTTGGTTTACAAAGTACGCTTTGTTCCAGATCGTCCCAAAGTGTATCGACAGCTGTATTTCAGAGATCGCAACCATTGGACAGTTAGAGCCAATGAAAGTACACTAGAGCACAAACTTAAGGAACCGCTCACTGAAAACTTCATCTCATTTTTATTTCCAATAGCGTGCAAAGAATGTGCTCCCATTAACCTCTTTGGTGGTAATTTCCACCAATGAGGCAAGGATCTCGAGTCGCACTTTTAATTGGATGAGATGGGGCGCAACACAACAACATAACAAATAATGTTTATCCTATGTCATGTCGCGTTCGAATGCACCGACCATTCACGTATCACATTGGTTTTCATCCAACCACAAATCTTTACATGCGTAGTTTTATGCCATTGACGCCCAATAGAATTCTTCAATTACTGCAACTTCGAACTTATTGGACGGTGGTGGTTGTCAACACCATCCACTGCGTACAAGGGAAACAACACGCGAAGCTCAAAGCGCCGAAAGAAATAAAAACGCACCAGCAGTCATCAGGCAGCCCTTAATGGGCGTGAATTAACTCAAAACCAGCCAGGGCACCAAAGTATACCGCTGCGGCAGCAGGTTCTAAGTAGCCACATTGTTCCTAAGAGTGGTCCGGACCACTCTTGGGTATTTCTCTCAGCCATGCTGTTTTTACGCACAATTTCGCTTCGTGAATCCACTTACGAGCACTTTTCGGTGACGTAAGCAAATATAGCAACTGCATCACCATCGCTGACATGTTCCCGGGCAGTCACAGCGCACTTTATTTGCAGCGGCTGATGTGACAACTATGGCCTCTTACGACGTTTTTTCGTTTCGTGAATCGACTTACGCAACAAAATTTCTCTTGCGCAAAAATGTTTTCGTAAGTGAGTTTTGTGAATCCGGCCCCTGATCTTTTGGTTGAGCTCACGAAGAAAAGTGCCAACGACACAGTTGAATAAACGAAAGCGCAGGAGTTCGCATTGGAGATCCTCAAGCAACGCATGCCTGGAAATCCACTTATAATAGTGCCAAATTTAGAACAAAAATTTCCTCTACGCACCGATGCATCGTAAAAAAGCGCACAGGTTTGTTCTGCTACAAGAAAATAACGGTATGCTACATCCAGTTTTCTATGCAAGCACGCGCTTGACGGAGCGAGCACAGCATTACTCGAGAGTGGAGAAAGAATGTCTGGCTCCGGTCTGGGCCGTAAAGCGGTTTCATATTTATCTGTACGGGAGATATTTCAAAGTACAAACTGATTATCAGCCCTTGGAGTACTTAAAGAAAGCAAAGTTAACAAATGCTCGAGTGATGCGCTGGAGCCTTGCGCTACAAGAATATAGCTTTCGCATCGAATAAGGGAAGATAAAAGAAAGTGTGGGTGCAGACTTTATGAGCATAAACTCGCAAAATTGAAGGATACAAGAAGTAAGAATCGTTGATGCAGTCATTATTGTGGTAGAAACTGTTGTAGTAATTGCATTGGTGGTGAAGGGTGTTGTGACATGAGTACAGTGGAATCGTGTTAGTATAGATACTATGAACTTCAAACGCATGGAGCGATACATGTGACGTAATGTTATGGTAGAACACCAGTGATATGTGTTGAAGTGATTAGCGAATGTGGTGTGATGTGAGTGCGCCGGTGACGTGCATCGAGAGGACATAACTATAATAAACAAGGGCCACGTAGTTTCTTGGAACGTTCAGAGCAGTTTTTCAAGAAAAAGTCTTATAAGGGGGGCGTATGTCATAAGAATATGTCAAAATATGAAGAAGAGGACGACGAAGGGACGCCTGTGTGATCTGAATAACGCTTGCCTAATTTAAAGGGAGAAAGTTTAAGCGGAAAGACAGGGAGGTTAGCCAGTTCTTAGACCGGCTGGCTGCCGTGTGCTTGGGAAAGCGGTGAGAGGAATGAAAGATGTTAAAAAGAAATTTTGCAAAGAGAGAGAGAAGTTACAAAAAAATACGACAGAGGAAAGGCAACATCAAAGAGTATAAGACACTAAAGTCTGTCTCTGAGGCCAGTTGTCCGCAAAAAGCGCAGCAAAGCTTTCAAAGCCTTCTGGGCTGCGGATGGGCTCGGCCAATGACCCAGAATCTTTTGTTCCGACGAAGGACGATCATGCAGTCTATCCAGAGCTGCAGTAAGTTCTTGTCTTTGCGCGTTGAAATGGGTGCACTCACACAGAAGGTGCGCGATGGTTTCTTCGCAGGTGCAGTAAGTGCATGTAGGCTAGCTGGCCATTCCAATGAGATAAGAGTATGCGTTCGTGAAGGTAACTCCAAGCCACAGGCGGCATAGAAGAGTCTCTTCAGCTCGAGATATCCATGGAAGAAGACGAAGCTGCAGATCGGGATCCAAGTTATGCAGGCACGGGTTTGTGAAGTCTGTTGAGTTCCACTGTACCAGTGTGAGGTCACGTGCAAGCGAACGAAGTCTTGTAGCTGCGTCGTTTCTTGAGAACGGGATGGCTGTGTATTGCCTAATTTATTTTTAAATTGCCTAATTTAAAAATAAATTAGAAACATAGAGGAAGGAGGGAGAGCGCAAGCAACGACGTTGCCGAGACAGACGGAGGCGCGGGGTCTTGAAACGCAGACGTACGCGGACGAGGGGTCGAAGGGGCACGGTGTTTGCCGAAATCCCACGAGCACAGCTCCTAGGCACAACGTGCCCCAGCCTTCACGATCAGTTCGGTTCAGCATCTGCAACCCCATTGTGATGCACCAGATGGCCTACAGCTAGGCTCCGTAGGCAGCGCACCAAGAACGACAAGCGGTACAGCCGTAGTGGGGACCCCACGCTGTGGGGAACGGACACCGTAGGAACCCGACGGTGCAGCTTACGGCCGGGACCATCGACGCAACGAACTTCGCAGACGGGACGAGCCGCATGACTCGACGTCGTAGTTAAGTAAAGGTAACGAGCCTTGGGCTCTGTAAATATGACTCTCTAGTCTTGTATTTATATAATCTGTAAGAAACGTTTGTAGCGTATTTAGCATATCATTTGTTAATTAGCCTTTTTGTAGAGCTTCATTATTATAACCGGTTTTGCGGGTTCCTCATAGTTCCTATCTGTTGACCATCTGTAGAGGCCATTACAGGGTCTCCGGGATCAAGCCCGGCGAGCTGCAGCGGCCACTGGTGTCCTGGAATGGGGAAATCACCCATGACATTTTTTCTCTTTTTTTCATAACTACATTGTTGCACCATAATCATCATCGCGTGCTGTCTATGGTCGGTGTCCTTTATTCGCACCTCAACGGCGTTGACATTGCCATTCGCGAGTGAGATCCGCTTCACTAACCTTCGCAATGCCGGAGACATCTGGGAACGGTACGCGCACATTTGCAGAAAACATGCCACGATGGCATCCCGCCCGTCGGCGCAATTACGTGGCAAGCATCTGCGCGCACTCCACATAGTTGGCGCCGTGAGATTCTCGAGGCACGCGCCTTGTTGGTTCGCGGCTTCTTTTCGGTGACAGATGAAGAGAGTTGGCGTGGTTGAGATGATGCCCATGTTAGTGGGCTCGAGCGTTGCGAGCGGTGCATTCTAAGCCGAAATTTGGCAAAGTTGCATTAACTGCAGTCGTTAAACCAATAGACGACTGGTTCGTTCAACAAGGACTAAATTCTTGACAGTGCGTGTCATTCGCAAATGCCCGGCAATTAAGGGACCCACGTGAAGGTTGACGGTGCCGCGATCACCTTCTGTCGATGCTGCACTGCGATTCTCGGCCCGGTCAGCTATCACGAAAACGAATTTATATTAGTTATACGTCACTGTGAAAGTGAGGCAGTGTGAAACAGATAGAAGTGCTATGAGAGACAACTTAAACGCACAGTCAGTGCCCACAGCAAGCGTCCTCACGTTTTCACCAAAGCGACACGGGTGGGCCGAAAAGAAGTGAAAGTCTTCTATCATGGGAAATGCGGTTAACTCGCTTTAATGTGCTGAATTAAAACTACGAAGAACAATTACAGCGCTAATAAAAGTGAGCTCTTTCGCTTTATTGTGCTGAATTAAAACTACGAAGAACAATTACAGCGCTAATAAAAGTGAGCTCTTCGTCAGCGGTCGTGTATCGCTAAGTCACCAGCCACAATTTCAAATAGATTTATAGAAAAAGTAGGTTTCGTACGACTTCGGTATCAAGCTGCCTACCGGTGTGAGTGCATTGCCGGCACACGCGAAAGAAACGTCGCATACAAAGTCTTTCACAGAAAATATTGCCTCCAGCAAACGTCGCCGACTGGCACTACATGAGAGGGTAAAATACTGTGCTATATTTATGCGGTAGTTCGTTCCTTGTGGTGTAGCGTGGGTGGTCAGTGTTTGCGGTCATTTACTTTGAAACAATAATGTGTGTGTATGTGTGTGTGTGTTTGTGTGTGTGTGTGTGTGTGTGTGTGTGTGCAAGCGTGTGTGTGTGTGTGTTGGATTCCCAATATACGGCGTGCTTAGGCGCTGCATAAATTAGAATAAACATAAAATATACTTCACTTGTGCAGGGACGCCAGTTTGTTTGCCATACATTCAGACGGTTCAAGTGTAAGTCCCACTGGAGCATTCTACGAGGACCAACATTTAAACCAAGTGGAGTAAGTGCTCGGGGCTAACAGTTGAACCCTAGCACTTGCTCCTGCACTAAGTCAAATTAGTTCAAAATCTGTGGCGCTCATTTAGTCTCCTAAAAGACCAATGACCTGTGGCGCTCATTTAGTCTCCTAAAAGACCAATGACATACCCCACTTTCGCCCTTTTCGGCTTAGAGTGTGGTGAGGGTGAAGCGAGAGAGAGCTGACTAGTGGCGAGGGAGCCCACTCTTTGTTCGTGGCAACCAAGGGACAAAGACATCATCGCACACTGCTAGGAAGGCATGAGCTCCAGCACCTGCGGTGAGGGGAGCGGTCCGGATGGAGGGACAGAGTTACACAGGCCAGTCAAACAGCTGCTGCTCATCTAAAAAAGAGACAGTTTTTCGTGGAATGCACACCACAGTCAAAGCGAAAGCATAAAGACTGGCCTATCAGAGGCCAGTCTTTATATCCTAAACACTTTTATGCCAAAACACTTTATGCCTAAACACTTTAGGACTAAACACTTTTTAGGTAAATGCTAGAATCACACTCACTAGGTACTAGCTCTGCCATAAATATTCATAATTTATTTATTCAAGTGTTCACTAAGCATTTGCAACAAATTGGGTGCGAATTTTGTGTTGCACTGAGTGGCTGACGACGATAAAGAATGGAGCCTGAATCGGGCATATGCCAAAATGAATAGGTGATGAAGAACAAGCTTTTGTATTGTGTTGGAGCATAGGATGACCCACTCGCTACGCGATTCACATTGCGTGGCACTTGGGTATTCCTTTGCTGTTATAAAACGCTTTATTATTCATAATAACGCGAGTCCTTTCCCGGTTCCAAGCTTGCCTGAGTAGAGTTTGCGAACATAAACGACGGTGGACAACTACGGCACCGCGCGTCTCCCATGTTGTGATCTCATTAAAATTTTCACGGTAAAAAAACACAGTTTCACCAGAACAGTGAGACAATGAATGCGACAGCGACAATGTCGAGTGTTATGCACAAAAAAGGCTACAGGGTCGACATCTCCAGAGCCCTGGTCATGCACAGAGAAGACGCACAAAAGAAGCAATCAGCCATGCGCGAGCTAGCTGTCACACGTTAAACGCGCTCGTGCTGTGTATATTTGTGTTTTCTTCTCATGTGTCCTCCTTTGTCTGAGAATTATGGGGCATGTATTCCCTGCGCGCAACAAAGTACCTGTTCTTCGAACCTTCTAGACACTAGCTCACTCCTTTCCCATACTGAGCCGCGTAAGTTAGCAAAGGAACCTTTCCGCAGTATATTGTTTCAATGCAAATTTTTCGGTGCAAAAACAACAAGCTCTCTCTTCATGAGATAATTAAGTGCGTGAGCATAGGCGACCAAGCATCATCAGTCAAGACACACATCAAAGGCGTGCATACCCACGGCTGCGAGATATTAACAGGGTAAGTGAGCGAAATCACTTTATTTTTGATACGGGATAAGGGCGAGTAGGTACAGGAATTAAAGAAAGACTTCAGCGTGCTCGGACGTCCCGGAGCAGCAACCTACTTGCCTTGAACCCATGGAGATGCCGCTTTCAGCCACTGGCGTTCCAGGATGTCAAGCATGTGCCAGACCACGTTTCTTTGATTGCTTGGCTCTTGGTTCATGATTTTGGTGATGTTAGTTGGCATCGCTTCTTGGTTAGCCGGCGGTGGTGTGCCGTCTCAGAAGTGCCTCTGTGTGGCTCGCACCTTGCACTGTTGGCATTTATCTCTAATGTATACCTCCAGGCAGACGCGCTTTGCCTAGACCGGGATTCATATGGCTTGAACTTGGAACTGTCGTAGTGTGGCTGCTTCACTGCGTCGTAGGTATCGCTGAGGCGTTGTGTAGAGGCATCTGCTCGTTCTGTACTACTGCAGAACGTTGCCATAGGTTGTGGTAAAATATTCTTTGTCTTCGGCATTGAGTCAGTCCGGCTCCGAGGAATGTGTTGACGGAGACCCACGGCTAGTTAGCGCGTGTGCCTCTGTATCTGCCTCCCAGCTGCGGTTTGGGCCCACGTCGAGCTCTCATGCGTGCACAGGGAACCACTTGACGGTAACGTTGGTTTCCCGTCTTGTTATTGTAAAAGATACTCTTGCGGTGAGTCCATGCACATTGTATGTTGCAAAGTGAACTATTGCCCACTTCGAGTCGTTGAGGATCGTGTGGCAGTCCGGGATCACCAGCACCAGAGTACTGTCACGTTGGTGCCGTTCAGACCTTGGAGCGTCAGACGCTAAACTCCGAGCATCGACACATGCAGTGTCGGCGTTCCATCTTAGGTTGTCACGTTGATGTGTTGCGTTGCCGGGCTTCGCGCACGATGCGGTGAGATCACTAGCAGTTCTGACTTGGTTGGTGAACATTTGAGTCCGGTAGGTTGTATGTGTTCTGCGGCGATGATGGCTTCTTGGAGGCCTGCCTCAATCTGGTTTTTCCTTCCTCCCGTTGACCACATGATTATGTCGTCCTCATAGATCGTGTACTTGATGTTTCTAACACGTTCAAATTTTCTTACTATGCCTATCATAGTTTGGTTGAACAACAGAAGAGAGATCAGCGAGCCCTGCGGGTCCCCGCGCTCTCCAGCTGTTTGAATGGTGGTAGTAGCAGTTCTCCTGCTTCAAACCGCATGAGGCGATGGGTTAGAAAATGTTTGATGTAACTGAACAACCTCTCCCACACGTTGACGTAGGACACCTGCCAAAGAATAGCCGAGTGGTGTACGCTGTAGAATGCTCCCTGAAAATCGAGCCCGAGCACTGCACCGTTGTGAAACGTGGGAAACTGTCTGTCCACGATTTCGTTTTTGAGTGACAGCATGGCATCCGGGGGGCACAGCTTGGCCCGGAACCCCAGCATTGCATGTAGACACATGTTGGAGTCCTCAAAATACCATTGCCATTTGTTGAATAGAATGTGTCGCAGCACTTCGCCGAAGCACGACGTGAGAGAGATAGGTCTCAGGTTGTTTACGGTGGGCGTTTTGCCCAGTCTGGTGATTAGGACCGTTTTAGCGGTCTTCCATTGTTGCGGCAGCTTGCCCGTCCACCAGAACTGGTTGTAATACTTATTCAGGGCTTTGATTGCCGTGTCGTTCAAGTTTCTCAATGCCTTGTTGGTAACGTGGTCTGGTCCGGACGCTGATTTGCACTTAATTGTCTGTAGAACGCTAGTCGAATTTCCCATTCTTCGATGTCGACATCCAGTATCTCTATGGCAGCTTCTTCGTAGCTGTGGAGTCGGTCTGTTGGCGTTACAGAAAAATACGTGGCGTCCAGGTGTTATTGAACCTCAGCCTTTCCAATTTTTTTTGACGGCTTTGCGAATGTTCTTGTCCAGCAAGTAATGCTGAGCTTCCTTGGTTGTCTGATCGTTGAGCAAGTGGTGTAGCAGGCGCCAGGTCTTGCCTTTGTGTAGTTGAACATCGTCTCCTTCATACACCGCGTGCCATTGCTATTTGTAGAGGACTGCGCTTTGATGCTCGATGTCTTCATTTTGTTATGCTATATGTTTTCGTAGCTTTCTGCTGTGTCTCAGCACCGTCTTTCTGCTGTGTTTTCAGCACCGTCTCATCGAGTTGCGAGCTTGGATAATGTGGGCTGGTCTGCTGTCGAGCATTGTAGCTGCTGGCTCCGCTTCCATCGTCTGAGTGGCTTCTTGGGTCGTAGCGGTCAACATGTTTGTCCACGATTCTACGTCTTCGAGGGTGTTCGAAGTGTTGCCTTCTAATTTCTTTCTGCATTCATGCCAGTCAACAAATTACTGCTGGTGTGCTTTTGCGTGCCCTCTGCGGCGGCTTTTGCAATTTTGAGCATGCAGTAGTCGCTTCCCCAACGTCTCCCTGGCGTGCCACCCCGTGACTCCACGCAGTGTCAAGGCTATTTTTATGAAAGCGATGTCCGGATTTTCGTCTTGCTGTGACGACGTTCCATATATTCTTGGTACGTTGGGGTTGTTTAGCAGTTGGTAACTTGCGTTCATTGTTTCGTCGTACAGGCTGTGACCCTACGTCGTCGCTTATGTATACCTGCATTCCGTATGTTGAGCGTTGAAGTATTCACGCAGTAGGGTTACGTTGAAGCCCGCGAGCTCTTGCACTTTGTGCACAAGAGCGCGGAATCGCTGTACACGTTGATTATAAAAGTGTTTTCATGGCGCTTGCGCTTCCCGGTGACGATTATGGTCGTGGTGTGCTCGATGGCACAATTGGAGAGCTGCTAGTGTTCTATTGAGGTTCGATTCTTCTTTACAAAGGTGCAGACACCCTGCTTAGCGTTTTTTTTTCAACTATTCGTGCGCTGGGGGCTTCGCAAAGAATCTACCCTAGTAGCGTCGGTAGGGTTTCACTGTGCGTTCTTTCTAGTATTAAAACGTCGTGTCTCTTGGTGCTTTGCTGTATGTGCTGTTGTACCGATGCTTTTCTCTCATCTATGTCACTGAGTATTCATTGCCATGTGAGGAGATGGTGCTGTTGTGTCCGTGCTATGTTTATGTGGTTAGCGAAGCCTGTTGCCGTTGCCCCGTCCACTATAGCTGTTGAGGAAGGCTTGTTGGCTGATTAGGCCTGACGCCGTAAGCACGTGTATTAGTACATACAGCTTGGTCTGTATGCCTTGCATGGTAGACGACATGTCGTGTATGGGTGTCACCAGCGTGTCGAGGCGTGCATGGGTAGGATCGAGACGATTGTTAGTAGCGTTGATGGCTTAGTTCAGGATTTCGTAGTTGGCCTTCATGGTCCGCTCTAGTAGACCTTGACGTCTTTCTATTCTGTCCAGCCTAGCGTTAACTCTTTGTTCACGTGCATAATCGACAGCTCTCTTCCTGGCTGCCATTTCGCTCGTCCTAGCAGAATCAGTCATTTTGGGTTCCGCACTTTTAGCTTCTGTGGTAATTGGAGGCTTGTACCCTGCATGGCGGAGTTTGTGTTATTTTCTCTTGGCGTTGGAGGTCTTGGTTGAGCCTGTGGCGTTCGTGTCGGAGTTGCCTGCTCTTGCTTCTGCTGCTGTGAATTGATGTGTTGGTTCAACTTGCGTACATCTCTCGTATTTCATCTCTCTGTTCAGCGATGCATCGCTTGAGCTTGTCGTTTACGTCGTGTATGGACTGGATGATGTCTTTCCTTTGAGCAACGTGGTTGAGCGGATTGCGGTTTGCCGCTTACGGGTGATTTCCTGTGCCCTACCTCTCACCACGCCCGGTCACTGCTAACTGCTGTGGTTGTAATTCATATTCACACTGTGCTCGCCGTCGAAGCCTCAGCCGCAGCTCTCCAAGCATTTCCTGCTTTTGTTCCACTTTCTCGAGCAGCTGCGTCTTTTTAAAGGCGAAGCAATTCTCAGCGAACTTTGGTGACTTGGAGCGTATCTATCTATCTATCTATCTATCTATCTATCTATCTATCTATCTATCTATCTATCTATCTATCTATCTATCTATCTATCTATCTATCTATCTATCTATCTATCTATCTATCTATCTATCTATCTATCTATCTATCCTCCTGGCACTTTAGGCTCTCTTGGCCGTTTCGATAATGGTATAAATACCAAAAACTGGTATAGCATAGCATGATTATATGAAAAGCATAAATGACTAGTCTATACTTACATTTCATGGTCTTGCTGCTATTGCTGTGATTTCATACGCATGTTATATTGCAAAACTGATGTTGTATGGCATCACTACATGGCGAACACAAGCAACAGACCGTGACGTGGAAATCATGACATGCGTGTCATTTAACAACATGACTACATGCCACTCTTATGATACGCTCGCGGCCGTTTCACTTGCTTCACATATATTAAGTTCTGTATTGCGGGATGTCAATGAATGACGAGGGTATTTGACCGGCGCAAACATGATAATCATGAAGCACCTGCCATGTAACATCATGACTACACGCTACGCTCATGATGCACTCGCAGCCGTTTTGCTACGTTCAATATGCCAAATTTATTATTACGTCACATGAACGGATGGCAATGGTATGTGACTGGTGCAAACATGATAGTCTTGAGAGGCGCACGTGTCATCAAGAACAGGACTACATGCCATACCTAAGACGCCAATACACTTCGATGTGACCTGATGCGCGCGCACTCCGGCGTTTATTTCACACCGACGATACCACGCCAGACGCCCATTTGCGCCACACCGCGTTGCTTTGACGCATGCGCGTGGTAGCGCGTCGGGTGTCCCTCCCTCATGAAGAGAGGCAGACACAGTGCTGTCTGGGTTACGTCATCAGCGCGAAATGCAGCATGCCCCAGCATGTCGCATTTCGCGCTGGTTTCCGCCGGGTCCCGCGGAAAGATGTTGGTCGCGCGTGCTCACGTTTTGCTAGCGTGGCGTCGCTGCGCCCAGCGTGCGGGTGTGTCAACGTTACGTCGGAGTATATTGGGCCCTTCATAAGGCGCTAGCCACCGTTTCGCTAGCTTCACATATTCCAATTTTGTGCTTAGAGGTCAATGAATGACGAAGGTATATGACTGGTGCAAACATGATAATGATGACATGCGTGTCATGTAAGAACACGACAACGTACCACGCTCATGATGCGCTCACGGCCATTTCGCGAGCTCCACATACACCAAATTTCGTATTACATGACGTGAATCGATGAAGAAGGTAACTAAAACGTCCAAGCATGATGATCATGACATAGAGGTCGTGTACGGCATATTTTATCTGCGCTTTGTAACGTTGTGCTGATTTTAAAGTTGCATATCAACCTTCCTCATTCGTGCTTCGCATATCATCGATTCCCACTGTACGTTGAATCTGCTAAGTTGATGTTGCTAAGGACTTTATTAGATGTGCTTCCTTCTGTTCTTGCTGTTGTGTCGGTGGCAGCTTCGGAAAGTCTTGCGATGAAACCGTACCCCGCGTTTCCGCGCTCCCATCTGCGTTGAGTAACTACAAAGGGCACCTTGTACTTGTTTGTACATTCTTCCGCGGCCATAGCATGGGGTTCATTACGCAGTTTACAACGTAGCGTGCACCGTGCCACGTAGTCTGCTTCCGGGTTAGGGGCGCCACACGCAAAGCAGATCTCAGTTTCCAGAGTGAGGCATATATATTGGGCCGATGGCCGATTTTTCTGCATGTTCTGCACACGTTGTGGTGTTGTCTGTACAAAGCACATTTTACTATAATAGAGCCGTGCTTTATGTAGTTGGAGACCTTTGTTCCTGTGAACAAAAAATACGATCCAGGTAGTGTTTCCAATTCGGTGCGCCTTGAGGGCCTGCGGATTTGCTTGCTTAATGATTTTCTCGTGCATAACTTCAAAAGAGTTCTCTACTGCGATGCCATGAACCACACCTTTCACTGCGCCGTGAGGCGTGCTGCAGTAGACAAGCGTTTCGTAGTTATGGCCCCCAATGTGCAGGGAGCGTACGTTGTAGTTCCATGCTCGTTCTTCATCGGGTGTGCTGATCACGATGATGTTTCGCGTGGGGTAAGTACACATTGTATCTCCTTTCGCTATGGTGTTGGGAACGTTGGCTGCCGTTATGACAGCGGACATTACGATGTCGACTTCGAGTCATTCTGGGCATAGCCCTCCTCGCGCTCCTACTACAATATTCTGCCCTTCCCGCGGCAACTTCAGTGGCATGAGGGGCGCTTTGGTGATTCTTGCTATCATGCATTTTGCTTGAGCTTCACTAAATTGCGAACTTGAGTTGCTGCTTTGGCTAACGTCATTGAGATGGAGATTAACAAGTCGGTGGCTTACTTTTTAATTGCGAAGTTTACTTGCTGCTTTGAGTGGTATCGTTGAGCTGGGGCTTAATAAGAAGGTGGGTTGCTTGTTTTCCAGCAGTTTTGCATCCCACGATGTCGCACGATGCCACGAAATGCGACAGTGGTGCGGCCAATGCTGGGCAGCACCTCTTGGCCGTTGATCGTGTCGGTGATTGTAGTGTCGTTACCGTTGCCACCAGCACAAAAGTCCATGTCTTCCGTAGCAAGAGCCGTGAAATGGTAGTGTAAAACGACGTTGAGCTGCGATGAGGCGGATGCAATCTTCGGCGATGAGGAGTCGAGCATCGTGGCGTCGAGCGGGGCCGGGCGGTCGACGCAGCAGCGCGTCGTGGTCGTACCCATGTTAAGCCTAGGCGTAGTCCGCTATATGCAACGTTGGCCAAGTGATAAAAATGTCCACAATTGACAAAGAGTCTGGAGGACCGGATTAAGAATGGTATCCGTCGAGTCCGGGGATGTTTCCGAACACTGTAGTGATGATTTCTACCCGATCGGAAGCAATCAACCTGACACAATTAGCGAAAACTGCAGAGCTCATGCGGAGCACATCTGCTCAGCTTTGCGACCAAAGCGCCCTCTCTTGCAGAGTAAATAATTTTAAAACAAACTATTTGCACCATCTCACGGCTACTCAATAGCGAGCAAGCCTCTGGCATGCATATTAGCAATGTATATAAAAAATATGTTGAGAGGCTTGTAGCATTCTATTTATGTGCTCCCCAAAGGCTGCTTGAGCTAAATGCAATTCTAAAGAGACCTTTTTAAACTTAAAGAAAATGTTCCTGGGTAGGTAAACAACACGCGGAATTTCGCGAACATTTTTTCCTTGTGTTTATTCTAGCTACAACACTGCGAAAATTGAGAAAAGGCACAGCACGAGCAACCAAGCCATTTTTTCTATGATCGCAAATTTGCCCAAAAGTGGCGATTTTTTGCGCATTGTAGGTATCAGCCGAATGGTTCAGAAGCGTTTCCCGGTATTATCGGCTTATTATTCTGCCTATTTTGGAATATTTCTGTAGTTTAGATTATTTTTACCTTATCAATGTATATAATCTACTCTTGAGCATATATTTTAGGCTTATATTGACCGCGTCTGCATTGCGTCCTCATGCTTCATGAGAGACTAGATAGACGACAGCGTCTTTATTGTCCTATGCACTTGAAAGGCCCTTGTGTGTTATAACAACTCTGTGGTCCTTAATGTTTGGGTGCTGGAGAACTTCAGGGTGTGCAGAGGCGGTGTTGAGTGCTCAAAAGTGACGGCTGTGTCTTAGGGCATTTAGTCTACGACAGCGGGAAGCTTCCAATCACAATGGCTTTGTTTGCTTCCATCAAATCAACACAAAGACATATGCTTCCATCTCTTAGTACACAGGAAAAAACCATTCAGAGGGGTTAGTGCTGTCAATGGTGTCGACGGAAAGCAAGGTCGGCCACTGGTTCCTCACTGGTTGTCGCAGTGATAACGGAAAACATCTTAACTTGTGAGCGAACGGGGGTACCGAATGTTTCATTGTTAGTTCATGCTAAATAGCTATGAGATGCCCTGGGTCAGGTTAAATGAGGTACGTGAAACGGCCACAAGGCGTGCAAGAAGGTGAAACTTCTGCGCCACTCTTTAGCTGCGTCATGAACGTGCTTTATCATGGCATAAGTTTTTGCGGGTCCAGGCTTGTTTCTGGCTACACATAGCCTCTGTGGGTCGCTGTTCGCTTAACGGCATTGTGCATGCAATGAAGCTATACCGCCAGTATTCAAGCACAGACGCCCCACAAGATATTGTCACGTTACTCACGACAAACTTGA
Source organism: Rhipicephalus microplus (assembly GCF_043290135.1). Lineage (NCBI taxonomy): Eukaryota > Metazoa > Arthropoda > Arachnida > Ixodida > Ixodidae > Rhipicephalus > Rhipicephalus microplus. The sequence goes on along the minus strand of NC_134707.1, from coordinate 89,876,697 downwards.
TACAATGGGCTCGTTGAGTCGACTAGCCAAGCAGCGGCTCAGAGAGATTGTCTTTTTCCTCTTTCACTCTTCAATCTCACCCAAGCAAATTATGTGGAAATAGTCCCCCCCCCCTCCCTGAAAGCATCGACTCGATGCTCGTAAATATAAAAAATGAAGGCATACACACGCAGATATAGAGAACCTCAAGAGGGAGAGTGCCAGTACCCGCAGCGCAAATGAGGAAGTTTCGTCAACGCTTGCGCGAAGCGCAAAAATAAAAGGCATAAAAACACAGGAGAACACAAACAGCAGCAGCAACGCAAAGTCTCGGCATGTTGTAGCACGTGAAACAAGGAGGGCTACTGTGTGAAGTAGGGCTTCAGCCGAACTACATGCACGGTTTCGGGCCGAAGCTGTCGACGAGAAGACGCTGCGCCGTCCGGAAATACCTCGTAGGTAACATCTGTGACTCGTCTAAGAACCTTGTACGGTCCAAAATAACGGCTTAGGAGATTTTCAGATAAGCCTGGTCACCGGACAGGGATCCACACCCACACTCGGTCCCCAGGGTGGTAGGTGACATTTCGATGGTGGAGGTTGTAACGTCGTGCATCTGCATCTTGTTGGTGATGGGTGTTTATGCGATCTAGCTGACGAGCTTCTTCGGCGTATTGAGTGTATTGCTCAGCGTCTCGAGCAAGTTCATTGCTTTGTTCGCACGGAAGCATAGAATCGAGCATGGTTCGCACGTTGCATCCATAAACAAGTTTCAAAGGCGGAAATCGCGTTGTTTCTTGCGTTGCCGTATTGTAAGCAAACGGAATGTATGGAAGAATCTCGTCCCAGGTTTTGTGTTGTACATCTTCGTACATTGACAGCGTGTCCGCTGTGGTCTTGTTAAGCCTCTCTGTCAGTCCATTGGATTGCGGGTGATAAGCCGTTGTTTTTCGATGACTTGTGCAGCTCAGTTTAAAAATGTCCTCTATCATTCGTGTTGTAATTGACGTCTGTCTCTCTGTCCGTAATCACGCATGAAGGGACACCATGCCGTAGGACGATTTGTTGCACAAAGAACTGCGCGACTTCAGAGGCCATGCCATGTGGTAACACTTTTGTTTCAGCATAACGAGTAAGATAATCTGTCGCAACTATAATCCATTTGTTCCCAGAGGACGACAAAGGTAAAGGCCCGAGAAGGTCTATTCCCACGAGGTTAAACGGTGTCCGTGGTGGTGCGATCGGCTGGAGCAGGCCCGCGGGTCTCACAGGTGGAGTCTTGCGGCGCTGGCACTCACGGCAGCCTTTCACATATTGATGTACACTAGTTGATAGTCGCGGCCAGTTATACTGTTGGCGTGCTCTGGCGAGAGTTCGCGAATAGCCCAAATGTCCTGACG